>NC_057801.1:561221091-561232247 GCF_018294505.1 Triticum aestivum
GTCCACACCACCGTCGACCCGCCTCCCTCGACGCCACGGCGCCGCAGGACCAGGACGCCACGGCCCCGCCGCCCTCGACGCCGCCCCGTCCACACCATCGTCGCCAGCGCCGCCCCGACACCACCGTCGCCCCGTCGCCCTCGACGCCGCCCCTGTCAGCTACCTTTTGGCCGCCCCTGTCATTTAGATTTGGCCGCTGTCAAGGTTCCCTGATGATGCGGGTTCCTCTTGCGCGCAGGTTGCACCATGGACCGCCTGCGCCTCTTCCTGGGACGCTGCTGTGACCCTACTACCCACGCCATCAGGGGAGCTCGTCAAGGTATCATCCCCCCTCTCTCTCTGCTCTCTCCATCTTTGATGCTCTAGGTGTCTATCGTGGTTAGTTTTCTTCCTCCCCAACTAAACTAGATACCCAGTTTGCTTGCTGCACTCACTACATTAGGCGTGAGAACAACTGAAACTTTCCTGAGAGAGGTCCTAGCTAGCTATGCACAGCGAAACTGCCCTGCTTGCAGGGATTCCATCGATTGTTGTAGCTATGTATTCATGCGGCTTAACCAAGATGGCCATGTGACAATGCTTCTCATGGAAATCTTCACACCGGTCAATCGTTTAGCTAGCTTTCCTGGAAAAAAAAGTAAGATAATGGGACAAGGGACAGCAACAGGGCAGTGAAAGTTTTCAGCTTCATAGATTTCGAGTGAAAACTGGAGTAGTTGGTCCGATGATAGGGATTTTGTTATGGTCTTCTTGTCCGTGTAGTACTGGAAGGTTCAACCTGAGTCAAATTCTGAAGCTACAACGTGACAATGATTTCAGTTTCTCATAGTCGTGCCTTTCTTTAGATCAAGTACATTACCTTTGAACCACAGAAACCTACCATATGTGCTTATAATAATTTGTAATTTTCTTGATGCAAAACCATAATCAACATGTAGAACATTTTTTTCTTATGACAGCTGATAGCATTCGTGCTCATTGGAATGACTGAAAAGCAAGTGCTATAATACTCTTTCTCCTGTTGTGTGTGCTCTGAAGGTTTTGGGCTCCTTTACTTTCCATTATTATCTAATATCCTTTCTAGTTTAGCACTATTTAGTTTAACAGTAGTGGATGGCTCCATCTTACTTCTATATTAACAGCTACCAGCTTGAGTGAATAAAGGTAGCTAGGCCCATGCAAAGAAAATAGATGAATTTTGGGCTCCTGTCAGCGGATGTTTGCCAAAATCTACTGGTCTTTAGCTCAGATATATTCGTTTCATTTTGTTTTCGGCACTAGATCGTACTATCTACCAGTAGCATAATTTTTTTCATAAACCTGAACAAGTGGTTGAGCCTAAGACATGCTCTCTTATGCAAAATTGCTGAATGCCCATGGGTACAATGTAGGTGTCGCCGGAGCACCACCACCTCCCGGACCTCGTCGCCTCCTCCCCTGCGTGGTGAGCACAAAGCAAACTGTTCTTATTTTGCTGCACTCCACTGTGCTTATAGTTGGACAAAGCACCTGGATAATTGGGCTTGGTCATCATCAGCAGCATCACGCATGCAATTTGTTTTAGTGTTTGTTTCATAACATATGTGGACCCATATATCAATGACTGATATTCTCTAATGCATAAACTTTGATCAATTTTGAGTAATTTCTTAGAGGGATGATCAAGTTGGCAGCAAATGTATGGTAGATTGGACATGAACTGTACTGGGGAGACTACAATAGAAGCACCACTTTGTGTGCAAACATAGAAAAAAAATCAACGACAACCGTCAAATCTTGGGTGAATGTCTCTGATGGATCCTGTGTGAGCTGGTGGAGTGATTTGTTTTCTACATAAAGCTCTTTAGTCAGGCTGGTTTTCGTGAAATACACATGAAGCTTCACCAGCTCATGTGGGTGTGGGATCCATGTGACATGTGACATTGCATCCATGTCCACCTGGGATAATGATTTTGCAGGTACCCCGAGAGGCCCTTGAGTTTGCCGGAATGTCGATTAACTTCCGTTCCGGCAAATTCGGGTACTCCATATGTCCTATTTTCAGCAAAGGTCATGCTGAAATTTTCCGTGAATTTTAGCATGACTTTGCTAAAAATAGGACATATGGGGTACTTGTGACTAATGCATGGGCCGGGGTATCTTAGTAGTTAATTAAGTAGGATCAAGTGCCCCGGCGTACTTGTGACTAATGCATGGCTTTTAGGGTGCCTCGGTGTCGATAAAAACCGAAATGATGAAAAGTTAGGCTTTTAGGGTGCCTTGGCGTCGAAAAACCCTCAATGATAAAAGCTTAGATTTTAGGATGCCTCGGTGTCGACAAACCCTAAATGATGAGACCATGATCTTGTTCCTTGACAATAACCAACTTTTTGACCAAACTTTGTTTCTATTTAGAGAGAAACATGGCCCACAACGATGAGGCCGGGGGTTCGGGTGGCAAGGCATTCTGGGAGTTGTACCAGGAGATGGAGGAACAACCTCACTTGTATGAGGCCGCCGCCTTCCCCACCGATCCTGAGACCACGGATGGTGCCGCCGAGGATGACCACACTGATGCCACCACTGATGGTGCCACCGAGGATGCCACCACTGATGATGGCGGCGCACACACAGATAGCAGCCAGCCGAAGAGGCAACGGAAGGACCGGCGCCCGATCGTGCTCCGCACCCTCAAGGAGGAAGTTACTGAAGTGGACTCCAACGGGAATCCAACGGCGCCCGAACGAATAGTCAAGGGGTACTCGCTTCAGCTCGGGTGCATTGTCCAGAGCACCGTCTCGATCAACACCGAGAACCTGAGGCATCCTGACCGAGGGAATTTGCGCCACCTCCTCTTCACGAAGCTGCACGAACGATACAAGTTCCCCGCTGAATTCGAAAACACAAGCCTCAAAGGGAATAAAGTGAACAATGCTGCCCTCACGAAGATGAGCAAGGCCCTGTCTACTTGGAAAAGCAATGTGAAGAGAATGATCGAGAAAGGTGAGAGTTATGAGAAGATCAAGGAGAAAAATCCTTCAATCACCGAAGATGACTACAATGACTTCAAGATCAATTGCTCGAGCACCGCAAGCTCCCAATCAAGTGAGTGGGGGAAACAAATGCGGGAGCTGAACATAGGGGAACACACACTCGGTCCCGGCGGTTACAGAGTGGCGGAGCCTATATGGGACAAGGAGGAGGCGGACCGTGCCGAGCAAGGCCTACCGCCCCTCTTCGATAAATACGGTGACAAGCAGACCAGGAACTTTGTCAGGGCCCGGTACAAGAAGGACCCGAAAACAAAGGAGCTTACCACGGATCCGAAGACCAGGCGGCTTGAGCTTGTTCTGGTAAGGAATACACCCCCGCGTAATTAGCTCCATATGGTTGCATTCTAATTAATGAAGCCAAATTTCTAAATGGTTCACATTCCTTCCGCAGGCGACTGAAAGCAGTAGCGCAGGATCGACTAAGAACAACCCTTGGGACACCACTCTAAATAGGGGGATGAATATAATGAAGAACAAGGATAAGCTCAGTAAGCCGACGTTAGCTGGTCGTGTGGCCGGCAAAGGCTTGTCGACAAAATGGGGGTCATACTATACCGCTGGTGTGCGGAAGGAGAAAAAGACCAGCTCGGAAAGCCAGGCGCGAGAGGTTCAAGAACTCAAGGCACAGGTGGCGCGGATTCCGGAGATTGTCCAAGAGCAAGTGGAACAACGACTCGGAGCGACGATCACCGCCCTTGTGCCTACCTTGATCTCGGGGTTGAGTGCGTGGATTGCGGGCGGCCAACAGGGGCCGCCCCCGATTCCTAGCTTCACGGCCAGCAACTCGCATAATGCGATGGCGGGGCCATTGGTGCCTCCGGCGGAGGCGGCATTGGTGTCTCCGACGCCGGCACGGGAGCTTAATGCACCCGGGTGTACGCCGGCCGGCACCTCTTCAGCAAGCGGCCGCTCCGTCAACTGCACGCCCGCCGTTGGCGTTGCCTCGACATTAGCCGAGCTCGACGCCATCATCACGGTAACTAATTAAGCCTCTCTCGGCCGAGGACTTCATCTCCTTGCCTTTGACTGGGCATCCCTGACGCCCTACATTTTTTCGCAGGGCGCCGCCGACGTTCCGTGCACTCTCCTCCACTTCGTGAACAACGAGTTGGTCGATGTCGCCAAGGGCAAAATCGTTCAACCGGGCAACCCCTTGTTCCACGGTACCCAGATGCCACCCAACTTGTTTAGGGTTCAACTGGTTCGGGTGCTGCCAGGCTGCGACGACTTGTTACCTCCGATTCGACCCGTCGGGGCCGACGATGATGACGTGATGACCCTCAGCGCCTGCCTGAGCTGGCCCCTGCTTTGGCCGAAGAGCCAGATTCATTTGGGGGCGGGGGACACCACCCCAAAGACAACACCGCCAGTCGTGCCGGCGCCAAGTCGGCCCCATGGCAAGACCGCCGTAACGGTGCCGGACATCCCTATGCCACTGGATCCAAACATGCATATGGCACAGGATCAGAACGACGACGACGACGACGATGATACATTTGGCAACGTCGATCAGTACTTTGCCGAGCATGGGTACGATGGCGACTTCATGGGGCCTCCTTCTCAAGAACCAAACCCAACAAAAGACGTGTGCGATCTAGCTCGTACCGCGGAGAAGCCAAGTTGCAACAGGCGCCGTCTGGCGTTCAGCTCTCAGGAGACGCCTCCAGCTGCCGACTTCACCGAGCCTCAGATAGGCGAGGTGCGAAATATTATCAGCCCCAACACACTCAAGAAGGCGGTCTGTGAGCAGAACTCGGTCCCATTACAGGAGAAGAAGAAGGCAGGCAAAAGAAAGACTAAGAAGGGTGCGAGCCAGCCGGCACCGAGTACGATCCGTGCTCAGGACGGGCCACCTTCACCGCAGGATATCTCGAGGAGGGTGCATGTGGCGGGTAGGGCGATGCTACCGACAAATATGCTCAATGCTGCAACCGGTGCTATGCGGAGTCTGCATGACAGTGTTCTTGCTTTGGAGAAGCGGCATCTCAGGGAGAAGGATGTGGCATACCCGGTTTTCGCGGCCAAGGTGCCAGAGGGCAAGGGCTTTGTGGATAACTCCATCGGGCGTACAATCGTCCTGCGTTTTGATGACATCCACGCTATGTTGAACCTTCATCCGCTGCACTACACCTTCGTTCGGCTATTTTCGCTGAGTATGGAGATGCGGATCATTCGCGACAAGACCCCGGACATCGTGATAGTCGACCCCTTCTACATGCGTGCCAAGATCTTGGGCAGCGCTGGGGACCGACAAGTCGCGAGTTCTTACCTCGAAGGCATCATTCTGGCAAACCAAGATAAGGATAACTTCCTCGTGCCTTACTTTCCCGAGTAAGTCCTCCCCTCAACCGGCCCGTAACATATGAATTCTTACTTTTCGATCGTTTTCCTTTTAACATTCCGTGTTTTCTGCAGTGACACACGTTGCACGCTCATCCTCCTAAGCCCCAAATATTCCATGGCCACGTATTTCGACCCGGACCGTCAGTCGAACGTAGACTACACAAATGTCAAGAAGGTTCTTGATGATGTTCTCCCCGGCTACGCCCAATCTGGAGGCACCTTCACCAGGCCTATTCGTAAGTCCGGCAAGCACGTGTTGTCCCACAATATGACGTTCTGCTGCGTCAAGCAGCCGCCTGGCGGTCAGAAGGGTGCCTACTACGCCATCCATCACATGCGGGCGATCGTACAGGACCATCATCAACTTCTGCTACCGAGTAAACTCAAAGATTGGGCCGCGAGCATGTCGGCAATCCAGGACGCGGACCTCCGACAAGAATTCTTTCGCATCCAGTCGGAGTTTGCCGAAATCATCCATCAAGATGTCCTTCGTACCTCGGGGCAGTTCTACCTCAGAAATCAACCGTCCAACAGTGACATCGATACAATGCTACAAATGCAGGATGACAACGCCCGTTCTTTCATGACTCCCACGATAGACGGCGGCTTCATCCACGCTCCGGTCCCTTGAGTCGAGTTGTCTAGTTCTGAAACATCGATTGGCTCATGTTGTAATTAAACTTTAATGAACTTGTAGTATGTCTCTTTGGTTTCAAGAGTCGTTCAACTTAGATGTAATCGATGCTATTAATGTCTTCCTTTTCTCTTCCGATCGTTCTGTTGCATAATTATATATTGCTTATGTATTGTCTGTGAATTGGTACTAACGTTTCGTTTGACTAGTGCATAGCGATGCCGACGTATGTCGTGTACAAGGGTAAGGTTCCCGGAGTCTACGATGACTGGGAGGAGTGTCGGAGACAGGTTCACCGATTCAGCGGTAACAGTTACAAAGGGTACACCACTAGGGCCGAGGCCGAATCTAGATACGCCCGCTATCTAGCGGGAGAGGGGAGGGAGCGTTGGAGGAACCGGATGAAGACGAGTTTCATCGTGATGATGCTCATCGTGATGACCGCAGCTCTCTTCTATGTGATGGTAGTTTAGATGATCGATATCGACTTGTAATGTGAAGACAAACTCGCTACTCGCGGTCTCGAGACTTGTAATATAATGTTCTATCTTTGTTCGGTCTTTTTAATTCGGAGACTAATATGATGAATTGTATTCGGAGACTAATATGATGAATTGTATTCAAAGACTAATCTTCTATTGTATTCGATGAATCTGTTGTTGATGTGTGCTGTCTATATTTTGTCAAACTATACATTTTGTAACCTGTGCAAAAACAGAAAATAAAAAGATAAAAAAAACCTAATATTCATACTAATGGCGCATCACAGGACAGTGCGCCATTAGTATGACAGTGCATACTAATGGCGCATCACTGGGTAGTGCGCCATTAGTATGCTGCGGTTACTAATGGCGCATCCAGTGGTGGTGCGCCATTAGTGTGCCAAAGCACCTGGGTATACATGGCCCCTGGGAGGCATACTAATGGCGCACGCTGGCCTATACTAATGGCGCACTCGCGGTGCGCCATTAGTATACCAGATACTAATGGCGCACCAGGTGGTGCGCCATTAGTAAAAATTACTAATGGCGTGCTGTTAATGGCGCACCACAGATGCGCCATTAATGGCCATATTAGGTGCGCCATTAGTAGGGGTTTTTCTAGTAGTGAGTTTTGCTCACAGTGCTTCACTTATATCTTTTGAGCGTGATAATTTTTGCTCTAATACTTCACTTAGATCTTTTAGAGCACGGTGGTGGATTTGTTTTAAAGAAACTATTGATCTCTCGTGCTCCACTTAGATTATTTTGAGAGTAGTTAATAGCATGGTAATTTGCTCAATGTTAATATACTTGGTGTTCAAGATATGTGAAACTTTCTTTTGAGTGAATTGAATACTAAGATAAGTTTGATGCTTGATAATTGTTTTGAGATATGGAGGTGATAATATCAAAGTCGTGCTAGTTGGTTAATTGTGAATTTGAGAAATGCTTGTGTTGAAGTTTGCAAGTCCCGTAGCATGCACGTATGGTTAAAGTTGTGTAACAAAGTGTACCTGGCTTGTGCATCCTTATGAGTGGCGGTCGGGGACGAGCGATGGTCTTTTCCTACCAATCTATCCCCCTAGGAGCATGCGCGTAGTACTTGATTTTTGATGACTTCTAAATTTTTGCAATAAGTATATGAGTTCTTTTTACTAATGTTGAGTCCATGGATTATATACACTCTCACCTTTCCGCCTTTGCTAGCCTCTTCGGTACCGTGCATTGCCCTTTCTCACCTTGAGAGTTGGTGCAAACTTCGCTGGTGCATCCAAACCCCGTGATACGATACACTCTATCACACATAAACCTCCTTATATCTTCCTCAAAACAGCCACCATACCTACCTATCATGGTATTTCCATAGCCATTCCGAGATATATTTCCATGCAACTTCCATCATCATCATCATGACATACATTACTTTTGTCATATTGCCATTGCATGATCATGTAGTTGAAATTGTATTTGTGGCAAAGCCACCATGCATTATTTTTCATACATGTCACTCTTGATTCATTTCACCATCCCGGTACACTGCCGGAGGCATTCATATAGAGTCATATCTTGTTCTAAGTTTTGAGTTGTAATCCTTATGTTGTAATCAATAGGAGTGTTATGATCATCATTATTAGAGCATTTCCCAAACAAAAGAAAAGAAGAGAAAGGCCAAAAGAAAAAAAGAGTGGCCAAAAAATAAAAAAATAAAAAGGGCAATGCTACTATCTCTTTTTCCACACTTTTGCTTCAAAGTAGCACCTTGTTCTCCATGTAGTGAGTCTCATATATTGTGCTTCAAAGTAGCACCTTCTTCTTCATATAGTGAGTCTCATAAGTTGTCTTTTTGTACTAGTGGGAATTTTTCATTATAGAACATGGCTTGTATATTCCTACGATGGGCTTCCTCAAATGCCCTAGGTCTTCATGAGCAAGCGAGTTGGATGCACACCCACTAGTTTTATTTTGTTGAGCATTCATAAGCTCTAGTGCACCCGTTGCATGGCAATCCCTACTCCTCATGTTGACATCAATTAATGGGCATCTCCATAGCCCGTTGATTATCCTTGTCAATGTGAGACTTTCTCCTTTGTTGTCTTTCCATACAATCCCCATCATCATATTCTATTCCACCCATAGTGCTATATTCATGGCTCACGCTCATGTATTGCGTGAAGGTTGAAATTTTTTGAGATTATCTAAGTATGAAACAGTTGCTTGGCTTGTCATCGGGGTTATAGAAGTTGGGAACATCTTTATGTGACGAAAATGAAGCATGGCCTAACTATATGATTTTGTAGGGATGAACTTTCTTTTGCCATGCTATTTTGAGAAGACATGATTGCTTTGATTTGTATGCTTGAAGTATTATTATTTTTATGTCAATATGAACTTTTGTCTTGAATCTTTCGGATCTGAATATTCATGCCACAATTAAGAAGATTTACATTGAAATTATGCCAAAGTATCACTCCGCGTCAAAAATTCTTTTTTATCATTTACCTACTTGAGGACGAGCAGGAATTAAGCTTGGGGATGCCTGATACGTCTCCAACGTATCTATAATTTTTGATTGCTCCATGCTACTTTATCTACTGCTTTGCACTATATTGGGCTTTATTTTCCACTTTTATATTATTTTTGGGACTAACCTATTAACCGGAGGCCCAGCCCAGAATTGCTGTTTTTTTTTTGCATATTTCAGTATTTCGAAGAAACGGAATATCAAATGGAGGCCAAACGGAATGAAACCTTCGGGAACGTGATTTTCTCACCGAACGTGATCCAGGAGACTTGGACCCTACTCCAAGAAGCAGAAGAGTCGGTCACGAGGATGGGGGGCGCCCCCCCTAGGGCGTGCCCCCTGCCTCGTGGCCCCCTTGTTGCTCCATCGACATACTCCTTCCTCCTATATATACCTACATATCCCCCAACGATCAGAGGAGGAGCCAAAAACCTAATTCCACCGCCGCAACCTTCTGTATCCACAAGATCCCATCTTGGGGCCTGTTCCGGAGGTCCATCGGAGGGGGCATCCACCATAGAGGGCTTCTACATCAACACCATAGCCCCTCCGATGAAGTGTGAGTAGTTTACTTCAGACCTTCGGGTCCATAACTAGTAGCTAGATGGCTTCTTCTCTCTTTTTGTATCTCAATACAATGTTCGCCCCCTCTTTCGTGGAGATCTATTTGATGTAATTTTCTTTTTGCGGTGTGTTTGTTGAGACCGATGAATTGTGGGTTTATGATCCAGCTTATCTATGAATAATATTTGAATCTTCTCTGAATTCTTTTATGTATGATTGAGTTATCTTTGCAAGTCTCTTCGAATTATCCTTTTGGTTTGGCCAACTAGATTGGTAGTTCTTGCAATGGGAGAAGTGCTTAGCTTTGGGTTCAATCTTGCGGTGTCCTTTCCCAGTGACAGAAGGGGCAGCAAGGCACGTATTGTATTGTTGCCATCGAGGATAACAAGATGGGGTTTTTATCATATTGCATGAATTTATCCCTCTACATCATGTCATCTTGCTTAAAGCGTTACTTTGTTTTTAACTTAATACTCTAGATGCATGCTGGATAGCGGTCGATGAGTGGAGTAATAGTAGTAGATGCAGAATCGTTTCGATCTACTTGTCTCGGACGTGATGCCTATATAAATGATCATACCTAGATATACTCATAACTAAGCTCAATTCTGTCAATTGCTCAACAGTAATTTGTTCACCCACCGTAGAATATCTATGCTCTTGAGAGAAGCCACTAGTGAAACCTATGGCCCCCGGGTTTATTCTCATCATATCAATCTCCATTACTTTATTACTTGGTTTGTTTTTACTTTTCACTTTGCATCTTTATACCAAAAATAACAAAAATATTATTTATCATCTCTATCAGATCTCACTCTCGTAAGTGACCGTGAAGGGATAGACAACCCCTAACCGCGTTGGTTGCGAGGAGTTATCATTTTGTGTAGGTATGAGGGACTTGTGCGTGGTCTCCTACTGGATTGATACCTTGGTTCTCAAAAACTGAGGGAAATACTTATGCTACTTTGCTGCATCATCCTCTCCTCTTCGGGGAAATCCAACGTAGTGCTCAAGAGGTAGCAGACGCCGAGGCTGAAGCAGGACAAGAGAGACAAGTTAACCTGAGTGGAATTCTAATAGCATCTCCAATACATGACGTAAAATACATAACCACAAAGTGCTAGATGTAAAATACATCAGCCGCTCATCTCTCAACTTAACTGTCTAAACTGAATTCAAATGTCAAAACTGAACTTAACTGTCGAAACTAAACTTAACTGTCGAAACTGAATTTTGCTGTCGAAACTGAATTTTGCTGTCGAAACTAAACACACTAGCTAGGTGAGGCTACATGTCGGTCGATTGACTTTTTCATATCTGGTCATTCGATTTTGCAGCCGTTAGATACGAAATCAAGGGCCTGCGATTCATCTTCAACCTCCACCCCCCTGAGCCGCTAGCCACCACCGGCCAAACAGCAGCCCCCCGCCGCCCGCGGCGGCGGTGCGCCACCCCACCCGCCTCGGAAACACTCCCCACCACCGGTCCGCCGCCGCCCCGGCCATCCCTCTAGCCCCCCCACCCCCCCGTGCCGAGATTTTTCTCCGGCGATCCCCACGCCACCGCCCACCAATGCCCCG
>NC_057801.1:561232616-561270876 GCF_018294505.1 Triticum aestivum
CCCCACCCCCTGAAAATCGTCTGACCCAAAAGTCGATTCAGTCTACTGAAGTGTAACTAAATCCGAGCAGCATCGCAAGCAAGAGCAAGAGCGAGAGCAGCAGCGCGGGCAAGAGAAACAGCAAGAGCAGACCAGGAAGGGGACCGAGAGCAAGAGAAGAGCAGCAGCACGAGCGAGAGCTAAAGCAGCAGCAGCTCTGACTGATGTGGACATCACCGCCGAGGGAGCGACGCCATGGAGGAAGTGGCCGGCTACGCCACCGCGGATGGAGCCACGCCGTGTCGGCTCGGGACCGAGCACCCGCAGCACCGCGAGATCGAATCAAGAAGAAAATGCGGCAATTAGTGCACAACCTCTTTGGCGGCGCCGATTAGCCCGCAACTTCATCCGGGGAAACGGTGATGATGATGCTCTTCCGGTAGTGCATGTGAAGACGGCCGTGTGGGAATGGAGGTGGCGCGAAAGACGAGGGGAATGTCGGGGCAGCTCCTTGGAGGTGGAGGACAGGGTGGCTGAACCGGCGGGATGATGAGATTGACGACGGATCGTCATCCCGTACGGTGGATGAGAGACGTTGAGGTGTTGCTGTGGATAACGTCGTCGGGGAAGAGGCTCCGCTTGGGTGGCGGACGGAGCAGGGTGTGGGGTTTCATCGTAGGTTTTCGCGGCCTCGGTGTATGAATGGGTGGGCGGATGGAATGGCAGTGGGGAACCATGGCTTAGGGACGCGCTTGTCAGAAATGTGGGGTAACTCATGGAAGTACCCCCACCGATTTGAGGCGGTTCTTTCGGTTCATGGGTACCACGGGCATTTCACGTGTCAGGATTTCATAGGAGGTGGGAGTTTTCGCGCGCGTTGTAATTTCGGAATAGCAAGGTGCGGGTTGAGATGGAGGGAGTTGTCGGAGCACAACGAGACAAAGATATATCTTTAATATTTCGGGCTAACAAGGCGCGGGTTGAAGAGGCGGGAGTTTCGCAGCACGATAGACAATGACGCTAGCTTGAATTTTTGGCATAACAAGGCGCGGCTTGAAATTTCGGGAGAACAAGCTTAACGTGTACCAAAAAAAGATAATTTGCACCTCAACACGCACAACCGACACAAAAACACCATTTAGACTAGAGTAAGGTACATGTGCATTGCACACATGAGATTTGGCAACCAAATTATGAATAAATACCGCATTATAGCATGTAAGCTTTGAGTCATAGATGCATGATGTAGATGTTCATTTCATTCTTATAGTTCATTTCATTCAAAATGATCTAGTTTTTATAAGAAAGCTAATCTATTTTAAGATTCATGGAATTGTGCATTGTAAGACATAAAGTAAAAACAAATAATGGCAAATCCAGTAGAAAAACATTTGGGCAATTCTGATACGGAAGATTCTAGAACAAAGAAGAAGTGCTTCTGTTTTGATGTTTGTGCATTATGCTTAAGTTCAACCATGGAGTCTTCTAGATTATACATGTGGCGAAATCTGGTGTAATCTAGATGATATCCAACGGCCAGTAGTGCTCAAATTTGCCATCTTTGGACCATTGGATTCGCCTCATCCAACGACCATCTTTCAAAATTAAAGTTACCCACACACAATATAAAAAATATAAAATATAATATATATATATAGGGGTATAGATATAGATATGTGATGCGAAAGCCACCCATCATCTCCAATTATAATAGTGTGTCCATGCACGGATGCGACGTGGCCAAATGATGTCTGTCGTCGGTATCTCAAATTCAAATCAGTCTGACCTTGTTCAATGTGTATACATTACAACATTCTCGTTTCCAAACCACACCGCGCAGATCTCCGTTATATTCATGCATGCATGGGTTTCAAACATCAGGATCTCTTATTCAAATATTTGAATTCAACTTTACATTGATTATGACCTCACCTAGTCTTTGACACCCACACGGTAGTCTTCTCCTTATAATTGTACCACTAACTTTCTCTCGTGCATGCATGCACACACACTACCAGTCGGCATTATCCATCATACACATGCAATCTTTTCTTCAGGTCGGTCTCCCATGAAGGCACACACCCACACACATCCCCCTCTCCGTCATATCGGGCATTCTTTATCTCTCATGCGTGCATGCACAACGATCGATGTTCCTCTATGTATGTGTGTGTATATAGCTAGGTCTTTCATAGTTTTCCACACAAACCGATCAATCGATATATCCAGTGAGGTCTCACCCTCTTTCCCATGTCCACATCGATTAATCTATACCTCTCTATATAGGATTAACATATATAGCTAATCACCCTCTCATCATCCAACGTCCCCCTCTCATCATCCATGCCTTCTGATTCATCTCTCAGACGCGCGCACAATGGCGAAGACACGGGGTAGTAAGGGCCCTGCCCCCCTAACATCACTATATATTGAGGCTAATATGAATGTGATCATTAGACAATTGCTACTAAAAATGGTTTAAGTTCATGAATTGACCCTCCTCGTAAAGTATTAGCAATGCTTGCCCCCCTAGCTCCTTTATTTTTCATGGCTCCGCCACTGCGTGCAACAGCGCATGTTCTTGCCCCCTCTCTCTAAATATCGCTCTCGCACTTGTGAATTCCTTCATAGTCTCCCTCTAGTCGGCCTCTCGCACCATCTTCTAGCCCCCCACCGGATTTTGCCACATGTACAATCTAGCAGACTCCATGGTTGAACTTAAGCATAATGCACAAACCTCAAAATAACGGTGGTTCTCTTTTGTTCTAGAATCTTCTGTATCATAACTGCCCAAACTCTTTTTCTAGTTGAATTGCCATTATTTGTTTTTACTTCATGCTTTACAACGCACAATTCCATGAATCATAAAATAGATTAAGGGCTTCTTTGATTCAAAGGATTCTCAAAGGAATTTTGGAGGATTCTAATCCTTAGGAATTTTTCCTATCTTGGTTGTTTGATTCGTAGGATTGTAAACCATAGGAATTTTACCATATGATTCATTTGCACTAGATTTCATAGGAAACATCCCATCTAGTCAAACCTCTTTGAAAGAATTCTGCATTTTTTCTATGCACAATCAAACACTCATACAATCCTGTGGGATTCAAGACAATTGTCGGTGTCAAAACCGGCGGATCTCGGGTAGGGGGCCCCGAACTGTGCGTCTAGGCGGATGGTAACAGGAGACAAGGGACACGATGTTTTTACCCAGGTTCGGGCCCTCTCGATGGAGGTAAAACCCTACTCCTGCTTGATTAGTATTGATGATATGGGTAGTACAAGAGTTGATCTACCACGAGATCAGAGAGGTGTGACACTCCAAAATTTTTATTTGGTTTTTATCAAAAACTTTGTGGTTTTTGAGGAGAGGCTATTTTAAAAATTTTCTTTTTCAGAAAAACCTTCCACTTAAAAACTTCCTTTGCTTTGGCAAGGATTTTATTTTTTTCAAACTTTGGTGTTTGATCTTTTGAAACTTCTTCTCTGTTAGTTCTCTCTCAAATTCATTTTTGGAGTTTAATTTGTTTTATTTTAAAAATGAAGCTCTGTGAAAATTTGGGGATTTTCATATCTTGGAACCATCCTTGACTTGGCATTTTTTCCCATGTGGTAAAACCCCTCCAAAACCTCCCCTACACCTTGTGATCAACCTAAGTTCTCTGTCCCAACTAATCCAAACAAGTTTTGGATTTTATTCTAATTATTTTTCCTCTCAAAACAAATATGAAAACTATTTGGAGCCTGAGGGATTTTCAAAGCAAGTACTCCTTTTCATTTGAGTTTTGACCTCAAACCAACTCTCCTGGATAGTCCTTGGTACCCACAACCCAGAACCATCTTGATCCACTCCTTCTCTTTTCAAATTTTTCAAAATTCAGTCTCCGCAAGTTTGGACCAGATTTGCCAAATTTGATGATATTCATATCTACACTCCCCCAAAAATTCCACCAAAATTCAGGCAGCCTACTTGAGCAATGAGAAGCCACTCCACCAAAAATCAGCTCAAGGAAAAATCTCCAGAGGCCAATTTCATTCTGTCGAACACCTTGCATGCACTGCTGCTGTTCAAAATTCAGAAAAATTCAGTTTCAGTGTCGTTTGCGTTCGTCAGTTTCTCTCACGCGTAGACAGTGCACTTGGCACGTTCCTCGCAGCCTCTCCCTCTTGTCCGGAGCTTCACACGCGTGCGTGGAGCCTTCCTGGCGTCGGTGGCACGCTGGCCCGCCCTCGCCGGCGTCTTTTGCGGCGTCGGGACCTCCCGTGGCGGCCGACAGAAGGCACACCACGGCAGAACGCCGTTCAGCGCCGCCCAAAGCCCCTTGGCTCTCCGCGTGTCCCTGCCATGCCAGCGCACGCCCGTGGCACCGTCGCCGTGGCCCGGCAAGCACGGAACGTGCTCCCTTCCGCCGACGGACCGCGCCACCCCCGTTCCGTCGAGCTCACCCATAACGCCAAACCCCAGCCCGTTTAGCGCCTAAATGGGACCGGTGGACCTCAACGGTGATGCCCAAGCCCCTAATCCCCCTGCACATCCACGGCACCGCCGTAATCACTCGCCGGAGATCCCCGTTCACGGCAACCGCCTCGGGCCGCCTATAAAAAGGGCCCCCGAGCTCACCCTCGTGCACACCTCATCCCCACTCCTCACCAACACCACGCCAGGCCACTCGGAGGACCTCAAGGAGGTCTCCTCCCCCAACTCCGGCCGCCCCGATCCGCCTCGGCCTCCACCACGATTCGCTCCGGTGAGGCCATCTCCGGCGCCCGCCGTCCGCCGAAATACCGTAAACGGAACTAGTCCTTCGTGACTACGGAAATCCGTTGGCTGTGGGAACAATTTTGTACAAACTCTGCAGAGTCATATATTCCTCCAAATCATCTATTCCCTGTCCCAGGTCGATATTATCTTATCCTAATCAAATGTCTGTTTTGATGGCAGAGACTCCGGTGATTCGCTCGAATGCTAACTCCGGTTAAATGATTATCCCTGTGGATGGACTAACCCATTTATTCTTATGAATTAAATGTTTATTATGAGTATTATTTACCTGTGAATAAAAGCCCTTTCTGCGATGTCGCTCAGACATCCGACTGTGGCATTATTGTATTTTACTTTTCTATAAAAGCCCTTTCTGTGATGTCGCCCCGACGTCCGACTATGGCATTTCTTTTCCAGCCCTTTCTGTGATGTCGCCCCGACGTCCGATTGTGGCATTTCTTTTAAAGCCCTTTCTGTGATGTTGCCCTGACATCCGTCTGTGGTATTTCATTTTAATCCCTTTATGTGGTGTCGCTAAGACACCCGACTGTGGCATCATTTCCTTATATTTATTTGTTCACCTTTCGAGGCGTCGCTTCAGACACCCGATCGGTAGTTATTTATGTTCTGTTGGGATTTCAGGCGGACTACCGCCGTTTCCCTTTTTACTTACCTTGTTATGCTAATTTTTGAAATGTACATTCGTGAATTATTCATGACGCTTCCATGCATGCATTTGTTATATCTTACGTCCGAACTGTCTTGCGAGTACTTTCAAAGTACTCACTGGCTTGTTGATTTGGCCAGATGCTGACGAAGGCGATCTCATGGATGAAGAGTTTGATAGCGAGTCCGACACCTAGAGGAGTCCCAGTCAGTCTCGTGCGACCCTGGATTTGGTCACTGTTTTACATCCTCTTCCACTACCAAATAAATTCATCGAGCATCACCTCGACGCTCGATGAGATGACAGACTTAGAGTCTTGTATTTCTCTCCCCGCTGTGTTTTTCCACCACCGCCCTATCCTCGAGTCAGTAGTATGCCTCCACACCACTGTGTCATGTCCGCCATTATGTATAATTATTGGCGTGCTTGTAATAATTTGGTTGAGCAACCGTAGTTCGACCATGTAATATATTTTAAGCTACTGGCTTATTGTATCAAGAATTTGTCTACCAGTGAGGAGGATTTCTCTCATACTGGACTCAAAAGATTGGTTTCTCAATAAATATTTTTATTGGAAAATCGGTCGTGACAAGCTTGGTACCAGAGCAAGGCTGACTGTAGGAAGCCACTAGGTGCGATCGCTAATTGGTTATTAGCATGATAGAGCTAATTTATATTTTTGCAATTGTAGTCATTTTCTGTCAGTCAGCATAAATTTATGATCTGACCATGCAGAATTTTTGCCTACTTTTGTAGATGGCCGACAACAGCTGCGAGTCTCAGACCTTCGCCAACGTGCCCGATGGGTTCGTCAAGCTTCTTTCCTTCATCGTTCAGGTCGCGATGGGGCCATCTGTGTGCCCAGTCTTCACACTCTGCCAGCACCGAGTCAACGACAGTCTGACCATGCACCAGGCCGCGGTGCAGTTCAAGGGAGGGCATGGTGAGTTACGCTGCTTCCGGTTCGTGGGAAGATCTATGCCTACGGAGAGGCATGCTATGCAGATGGCAGCCCGTGAGGCGATAGCTGTCACTACGCATACTCCTTCCCGTGATGAAGACTCGTCGTTACCGTTATCTTCCGTGCCATGTGCCTTACACCTGTCACTACGCATACTCCTGCCCCAGAGGAGAACGAGACGAGGCTTTTGAGATGCTCATTGAGTATCTCCGGGCCCTGGAGGCAGCCTTTGACAACCTGGTGGACGACTTCGTAGCTACCCGCATGGACTCAGTTCATGGCTGTGCTGCCAATAGGAGGGAGCTCCTACCCATCGCACCGCCACTGACTTGGGTCTCGTCCTCAGCATCTTTTACGCCTACTCATCGCCTGCCTTCCACCGAAGAATTCAACCAAGTCATTGCACCCACTTCAGCGCGCACTGCACCACCCTTCGCGCCCACTCCTGTACGTGTTGCTCCGCCCCTGGCAACCGCTCCATCCACTCTAAGCAACACTACACGTATGGAGCCCATTAGCGAGGAGGAAGTCGAGTCCCCAACCTCCCTACGCAGGTCGTCAACATCTCTGCCTGAGTACGCCCAGCTGCCGTGTATTGTACCGCTTTGTAAGATGTGTACGTAGGTTGTGAGAAGTAGCCTGTTTGCGCATCATGTAGGATTTGGAGAAGTGCACTAGCCTAAATAACATGTCAGGATTATGTACGCATATCCTGAGTGATGTATTGTATAATTACTGCCCGCGTGTAAGATATGTAATGAGCAGTCCTTCTCCGTGCGCAAGTCGATTTGTTTTTCTTAAGTAAGCTGAGTTATTTAATTCTATCTGCCAGCTTTATGCATTTATGGATTTGTTTTTGCGACTCTTTCCACTTTTCTTATAAGTTTTACAAAAAACATTTCCCCAGAGTGAAAAATGTCTCGTCCTTGGACTCGCTCCATGCCAATTCCACCAGAGGAAAATTATGATGCACAACCCAGCAACGAGTTCACGCAAGGACAGTCAAGCCAACAAGGCAGTGAATCGGCACTTTCACAAATGTGCCGCCTTTATGAGCAGAGTCAGCAACAACATCGGGAAATGATGAACCAAGTCATCAACATGGGAAATCACCATGGACAGTATCAACAGCATTCCAAGTTATCTGAGCTACAGAAGACACGTCCTCAAACATTTTCTCATACTGACAAGCCTCTTGAAGCCGAGGACTGGCTTCGAGATATGGAGAGAAAATTAATTATTGCAAAATTTTCAGACCCCGAGAAGGTATTATATGCTCCGCACTATCTCACAGGAGCAGCCGCATCGTGGTGGGAGAATTTTCTGCACATGCATCCCAACGAAAATGACATAACCTGGGATGATTTCAAGGAAGGTTTCCGTGGTGCACACATTCCTAAGAGTATTATGAAAATGAAGAAGAGAGAATTCGATGACCTCAAACAAAGGAACATGACAGTGTTAGATTACAACAGTCAATTTACCCTATTGTCCCGCTACGCCAATGAAGAGCGTATGACTGAAAGCAAGAAGATGGAGAAATTCCTTGACGGTCTGGCGCCCGCGCTTAAATGTCAACTGGTCGTGCACACTTTTCCTGATTTTAAAACACTGGTGGAAAAACCCATTACTCAGGAAAATGAGAGACGCAGTCTGGAAGATATCCGCAAGCGAAAAAGGGACCAGACTAATCATGCTCGCAATCCCCGAAGCAAGACAGATTTTCAAAAGGGTGGGACACACAAATCCGCATCCAACGTCTCACGCCCAATCAAGAATTATCATGCAAGAGACAAAGAATTCACCTATCGCCCCGGCGTTACTTGTTACGCTTGTGGAGAAGAAGGGCACTATGCCAAACAGTGCCCCAAGCCAAGGAATTCAACCCCAAAGCCAAACAACGGCAACAATTCCGCGCCCAAGCGAAACAATTTCAATCCCAACAATAACCACAGGAAGGGTCATCTGAACCACGTAACCAAAGAGGAGGCACAGAATGCTCCGGATATCGTACTCGGTATGTTTCCTGTCAACACAATACCCGCAATGGTTTTGTTTGATTCTGGAGCCTCTCACTCTTTCATTTCGAAAAGTTTTGCTTTGCAAAATAATTTTTCGATGCTTCCTTTGGAGAAATCCATGACCATCAAGTCCCCTGGGATTCAGCAAGTTACTCAGAATTACTGTCAGAATGTGGTCATTGAGTTCGAAGGATTGCAGTTTCACGCAAATCTTATTGTGTTGGAAAATAAAGGACTGGATGTCATCCTAGGGATGGATTGGCTAACCACCAATAAGGGTTTTATCGACTGTTTCAATAGGACCGTAATCCTCACACACGACCAAGGGAAGAAAATAAAGGACTGGATGTCAGCCAAGGAAGGAAAAATACCCCGGCAACCGAGATTAAATAAGGTGGACGTTTCTGAGCTAAACAAGGTTCCAGTAGTGTGTGAATTTCCAGATGTATTCCCTGAAGAGCTACCCGGCATGCCACCAGATCGAGAAATAGAATTCCGCATTGAGCTAGCACCAGGAACCACCCCCATATACAAGAAACCATACAGAATGGCACCATCCGAGTTGATCGAGTTGAAGAAGCAAATAAAGGAATTACTGGAAAAAGGATACATTCGAGCCATCTCCTCACCTTGGGGATCACCAATTTTATTTGCCAAAAAGAAGGATGGAACGCTGAGATTGTGTATTGACTATCGAGCACTTAACATGGTCACAGTCAAAAACAAATACCCGATGCCAAGGATAAACGATTTGTTTGATCAACTCGCTCAGGCCAAGGTATTCTCAAACATTGACTTAAGGTCAGGATACCATCAATTGAAGGTACGAACGGAAGATATCCCCAAGACAGCCTTCACCTCCAGATATGGACTATACGAGTTCACAGTGATGCCATTTGGATTACCTAACGCCCCAGCATATTTTGTTCACCTCATGAACAAAGTATTTATGAAGTTTATGGACAAGTTCGTCGTGGTATTCATCGACGATATTCTGGTATACTCCAAGACACCAGAAGAGCACGCAGAACATCTCAGGATTGTACTAGGAGAGCTAAGAAAACACCAATTGTATGCCAAGTTCAGCAAGTGCGAATTTTGGCTAAGACAAGTAGGTTTTCTAGGCCACGTGCTGACTCAAGACGGTATCGCAGTGGACCCAGAGAAAGTCAAGGCCGTACTTGGCTGGAAGTCACCAGCCAGCGTAACGGACATACGGAGTTTCTTGGGAATGGCAGGATATTACCGCAGATTTATTGAAGGATTTTCCACCATAGCCAAGCCTATGACACAGTTGCTCAAGAAAGATAAGAAGTTTGAATGGACAGAAGCCTGCGAGAAAAGTTTCCAAGAGCTAAAGCGGAAGTTAACAACAGCACCGGTATTAATTGTAACCGACATACACAAGAATTTTGAAGTATATTGTGACGCGTCCAGAAAGGGTCTAGGATGCGTGTTGATGCAAGAAGGCAAGGATGTCGCCTATGCTTCAAGGCAACTTCGCAAGCATGAGGAAAATTATCCCACTCATGACTTAGAAATGGCAGCAGTTATTCATGCACTCAAGGAATGGAATCATTTCTTACTTGGGAATCGATGTGAAATATATACGGATCACAAAAGTCTCAAATATATTTTCACGCAGCCAGAACTAAATTTACGGCAACGACGCTGGTTGGAACTGGTAAAGGATTATGATGTTGGTATCCATTACCATCCAGGAAAAGCAAATGTAGTGGCCGATGCTCTTAGTCGGAACCCCAGCTCCGACGAAAACAATCTGCACAGCTTGAGGCCCGAATTCCAACAAGAATTGGCCAAGCTCAACTTGATAATGGTAGCAGAAGGCACCATATCAAGCTTGGAAATACAACCCAACCTTGTGGAGAAAATTAAAGAAGCTCAGCCCGGTCACACCAGCATCGAAGGCATCAAAAGAAAGTTGAGTATGGGCAAGGCCTCGGAATTCGTAATAGACAATGAAGGAATATTATGGTACAGAGAAAGGCTCTGCGTACCAAACATAGAAGACCTTAAGCAGCAAATTTTAGCTGAAGCACATACCACTCCATATTTAATTCACCCTGGAGGAACCAAAATGTACAAGGATATTCAGGAAAGATTTTGGTGGCACGGTATGAAGAGGGACATAGCCGCCTTCATTGCATGTTGCGACTCATGTCAACGCATAAAAGCTGAACATCAGAGACCAGCCGGACTACTGCAACCAAACAAAATACCCGAGTGGAAATGGGATGAAATAGGGATGGATTTTATTGTCGGACTACCTCGGTCATGACACGGGAATGATGCCATATGGGTCATCACTGACAGGTTGACCAAAGTGGCACACTTTATTCCAGTGAAGACGACCTACAACACTCAGAGGCTTGCCAGGATTTATCTCTCCCGTATAGTTTGTCTGCACGGTGTCCCGAAGACTATAATATCCGACAGAGGCACCCAGTTCATCTCAAGATTTTGGGAGCATTTACAACAGGCTCTGGGAACCCAACTAGCCTTCAGTACCGCATACCACCCACAGACTGATGGACAAACAGAACGCGTAAACCAGGTTTTAGAAGACATGCTGAGAGCATGTGTCCTCACATATGGAACCAGTTGGGAAGAAAGCCTGCCATACGCCGAGTTCGCGTATAACAATAGCTACCAGGCCAGCCTACAAATGGCACCATTTGAGGCCTTATACGGACGAAGGTGTCGTACCCCGTTAAATTGGTCAGAGACCGGAGACAGCCGCATCTTCGGACCAGACATGCTCAGAGAAGCCGAGGAAAAGGTCAAGCTAATCAGAGACCGACTTAAGACCGCTCAAAGTCGAAAGAAGAGTTATTATGATCAGAAACATCGTAGGGTCAGCTTCGAACCCAGTGAGTTCGTATACCTGAGAGTGTCCCCGATGAGAGGATTGCAACGGTTTAAGATTAAAGGAAAGTTAGCACCAAGATTCATTGGACCATTCTGCATAGTGGCACGAAGAGGCACTGTAGCCTACCAGCTAGACTTACCCGAAGACTTGTCCGACATTCACGACGTGTTCCACGTCTCTCAATTAAGGAAGTGCGTAAGCAACCCAGAGAAACAAGTATCCCATGAAAACATTGATGTGCAGCCAGACCTCACTTATCGAGAACGTCCCGTAAGAATATTAGAGGAATCTGAAAGGAGGACCCGACAGAAGACCATCAAGTTTTTCAAAGTCCAGTGGAGCAATCACACCGACAGTGAAGCAACTTGGGAAAGCGAGGATTTTCTTCGGACAGAGCATCCACACCTATTTAAGGATCAGCTGAAATCTCGGGGACGAGATTTTTCCTAAGGGGGTAGGTGTTGTGACACTCCAAAAATTTTATTTGGTTTTTATCAAAAACTTTGTGGTTTTTGAGGAGAGGCTATTTTAAAATTTTTCTTTTTCAGAAAAACCTTCCACTTAAAAACTTCCTTTGCTTTGGCAAGGATTTTATTTTTTTCAAACTTTGGTGTTTGATCTTTTGGAACTTCTTCTCTGTTAGTTCTCTCTCAAGTTCATTTTTGGAGTTTAATTTGTTTTATTTTAAAAATGAAGCTCTATGAAAATTTGGGGATTTTCATATCTTGGAACCATCCTTGACTTGGCATTTTTGCCCATGTGGTAAAACCCCTCCAAAACCTCCCCTACACCTTGTGATCAACCTAAGTTCTCTGTCCCAACTAATCCAAACAAGTTTTGGATTTTATTCTAATTATTTTTCCTCTCAAAACAAATCTGAAAACTATTTGGAGCCTGAGGGATTTTCAAAGCAAGTACTCCTTTTCATTTGAGTTTTGACCTCAAACCAACTCTCCTGGATAGTCCTTGGTACCCACAACCCAGAACCATCTTGATCCACTCCTTCTCTTTTCAAATTTTTCAAAATTCAGTCTCTGCAAGTTTGGACCAGATTTGCCAAATTTGATGAAATTCATATCTACACTCCCCCAAAAATTCCACCAAAATTCAGGCAGCCTACTGGAGCAATGAGAAGCCACTCCACCAAAAATCAGCTCAAGGAAAAATCTCCAGAGGCCAATTTCATTCTGTCGAACACCTTGCATGCACTGCTGCTGTTCAAAATTCAGAAAAATTCAGTTTCAGTGTCGTTTGCGTTCGTCAGTTTCTCTCACGCGTAGACAGTGCACTTGGCACGTTCCTCGCAGCCTCTCCCTCTTGTCCGGAGCTTCACACGCGTGCGTGGAGCCTTCCTGGCGTCGGTGGCATGCTGGCCCGCCCTCGCGGGCGTCTTCTGCGGCGTCGGGACCTCCCGTGGCGGCCGACAGAAGGCACACCACGGCAGAACGCCGTTCAGCGCCGCCCAAAGCCCCTTGGCTCTCCGCGTGTCCCTGCCGTGCCAGCGCACGCCCGTGGCCCGGCAAGCACGAAACGTGCTCCCTGCCGCCGACGGACCGCGCCACCCCCGTTCCGTCGAGCTCACCCATAACGCCAAACCCCAGCCCGTTTAGCGCCTAAATGGGACCGGTGGACCTCAACGGCGATGCCCAAGCCCCTAATCCCCCTGCACATCCACGACACCGACGTAATCACTCGCCGGAGATCCCCGTTCACGGCAACCGCCTCGGGCCGCCTATAAAAAGGGCCCCCGAGCTCACCCTCGTGCACACCTCATCCCCACTCCTCACCAACACCACGCCAGGCCACTCGGAGGACCTCAAGGAGGTCTCCTCCCCCAACTTCGGTCGCCCCGATCCGCCTCGGCCTCCACCATGGTTCGCTCCGGTGAGGCCATCTCCGGCGCCCAAACCCCGTCCGTTACCCTCTCTAGCTACCAGGAGCCTAACCCCCTCTTCAATTTGACCTCTGCAGCCCTCTCCGACGAGACCCTCGACCACCCGAGCCGCCGTCCGCCGGAGCAAAGCTCGTCGTCGATGTGGTACTCGCCGGCGACCACAACCACCACCAACCGACACGGAATGGCGCCCTGAGCACGGAGGTACCCTCCGATCCCCCTGCCTCGCCGTGGATCGCCGCCGGCGACCACCGCGGCTCTCGGGCGCCGACGAGCTTCGCCTCCTTTTTTTTTGAAGTTCAAACCTGACGCGTGGGACCCCACCGTCAGCCTCTCTGCTCTCTCTGTTGAAACGTTTTCTGGAAGCGCCTTCGGGCAAAGTACGTTTTCCCTTTGGGCTGGTGTAGTTGCTGCCGAAGCATTTTCTGTTTTTACAAGCTAGCCCCTGGAAATCTTCTGTTTCATTACAGACGAGTCCCTGGACAAAAACCCTTATAACTTTTAAGCAGAAAAGTATTTTTGATTGATTCTTTTTCTGTTCTCTTTAAAATTTTGTCTAGTTGTTTATCAGATTTATTTGAAAAATATTTGGAATACTTTTTGTGCACCTCTTGGTATTTACGATAGCGCATATATTTTCTTTATACCGTAGATACCGAAGGAGGTGAGGGAGCCGCGAACTTCACCGAGCTAGGCTCCGACTACTCTGAACCAGGCAAGCATGTTTGAACTTTTTATATGATGAGTGTCTTGGCATGTTTTGCATTTAGTTAGTTTTATGGCATGTTGAGAAGCATATCGATGAATGTTATTTTATGCGATAATGAGGTAAGTGAGTTCGATGATCCATAAGTGGATGGATATGAGTATGAATGGCCATGTGTTGGCATGAGGATGGGTGAGATGGCAGTGTTGTAGCATGCCAGTCTTGTGCCGGACTATGTGACTTCAGTGTCAAACCGTATCGGTCCAGTTCCTCTCTTTTCCTTCCCTGTACTACCACATGTTTTCCGTAAGGAATATGGTTTAGTAAGTTGCAAACCGCTTTCCTGGTACACACGAAAAGGAGAGGCCGTGATGATGGTTCCATGGCCCTGGATTAAAGCCAGTCATCCGGTCAGGGGGCATGGGTGTTTCCGGTTGGGACCGAGAGGGGGGCACCCCTTAGAGCGCGCGTATATAAATTTGATCCCATGCTATTCGAGATTGTGATCTCCCCGTCTCAAAAGTTTTTCTTGGACGATGTCTAGGGTGATTCCTAGCATCGAGAGGTAGGATGGGTGTGTACTGGTTAGCTGTGTTTTCTTCCGAAATACCGTAAATGGAACTAGTCCTTCGTGACTACGGAAATCCGTTGGCTGTGGGAACAATTTTGTACAAACTCTGCAGAGTCATATATTCCTCCAAATCATCTATTCCCTGTCCCAGGTCGATATTATGTTATCCTAATCAAATGTCAGTTTTGATGGCAGAGACTCCGGTGATTCGCTCGAATGCTAACTCCGGTTAAATGATTATCCCTGTGGATGGACTAACCCATTTATTCTTATGAATTAAATGTTTATTATGAGTATTATTTACCTGTGAATAAAAGCCCTTTCTGCGATGTCGCTCAGACATCCGACTATGCCATTGTTGTATTTTACTTTTCTATAAAAGCCCTTTCTGTGATGTCGCCCCGACGTCCGACTGTGGCATTTCTTTCCAAGCCCTTTCTGTGATGTCGCCCCGACGTCCGACTCTGGCATTTCTTTTCAAGCCCTTTCTGTGATGTCGCCCCGACGTCCGACTGTGGCATTTCTTTTCCAGCCCTTCCTGTGATGTCGCCCCGACGTCCGATTGTGGCATTTCTTTTAAAGCCCTTTCTGTGATGTCGCCCTGACATCCGTCTGTGGTATTTCATTTTAAGCCCTTTATGTGGTGTCGCTAAGACGCCCGACTGTGGCATCATTTCCTTATATTTATTTGTTCACCTTTCGAGGCATCTCTTCAGACACCCGATCGGTAGTTATTTATGTTCTGTTGGGAGTTCAGGCGGACTACCGCCGTTTCCCTTTTTACTTACCTTGTTATGCTAATTTTTGAAATGTACATTCGTGAATTATTCATGACGCATCCATGCATGCATTTGTTATATCTTACGTCCAAACTGTCTTGCGAGTACTTTCAAAGTAGTCACTGGCTTGTTGATTTGGCCAGATGCTCACGAAGGCGATCTCATGGATGAAGAGTTTGATAGCGAGTCCGACACCTAGAGGAGTCCCAGTCAGTCTCGTGCGACCCTGGATTTGGTCACTGTTTTACATCCGCTTCCGCTACCAAATAAATTCATCGAGCCTCACCTCGACGCTCGGTGAGATGACAGACTTAGAGTCTTGTATTTCTCTCCCCGCTGTGTTTTTCCACCACCGCCCTATCCTCGAGTCAGTAGTATGCCTCCACACCACTGTGTCATGTCCGCCATTATGTATAATTATTGGCGTGCTTGTAATAATTTGGTTGAGCAACCGTAGTTCGACCATGTAATATATTTTAAGCTACTGGCTTATTGTATCAAGAATTTGTCTTCCAGTGAGGAGGATTTCTCTCATACTGGACTCAAAAGATTGGTTTCTCAATAAATATTTTTATTGGAAAATCGGTCGTGACAAGAGGCTAAACCCTAGAAGCTAGCCTATGGTATGATTTTTGTTCGCCCTACGGACTAAAAACTCTCCGGTTTATATAGACACGGAGAGGGCTAGGGTTACACAGAGTCGGTTACAATGGGAGGAGATCTTCATATCGAATCGCCAAGCTTGCCTTCCACGCCAAGGAAAGTCATATCCGGACACGGGATGAAGTCTTCAATCTTGTATGTTCATAGGCCGGGAGTCCGGCCAAAGGTCATAGTCCGGCCATACGGACACCCCATAATCCAGGACTCCCTCAACGACATTCCACTATAATCCTATGTTTTTCCTATTCCCGCCTTTTGGAAATCCTACGAATGCAAGAGGCCCTAGCTTTTTTATAAAAACTAATTGATTTTGAATGAGATGAACTATAAGAATTAAACGAATGTCTACATCAGGCCTATATGACTCAGAGCTTCCATGCTATAGTGTGGTATTTATTCATAATTTGGTTGCAAAATCCGATGCGTGCAATGCACGTGTACCTTACTAGTACTTCGAGTATGTGCAAAACACATAAATTAGAATTCCAATGGCACGCTACATTCATGAAGCCACATGGCACATGTGGAGGCGTTGTCGCGACCTCCGTGTGTTGATTGATCACAGTGACGTGCTGCTGGTTCCAGAAGAATGTACTCGTCCTCCCTGAGCCATACTACCGGTACATGCACGAAGCGAAGATGTGCACGCACGCCATGCATGCACTCATTCCCTCGCACGCACACGCGGGTACATGGGAGGATGCAATTTTGTACCAGATCCACCCCATGTGATAATTTGACGCGTGTAAAGTCATTCACTTCATTGATGGTCAATTAATACAGCGCATGCAAATTGAGTGGACGTGAGGGCGGAAGAAAGACATTACTACTCCACTGCGCGCATGCGAGTAGTTAAATCATGGGTTGCTAGTAGTACTTACATTGGTCTCCTTCGTATTTTGTGCCAATTTTTGACAGTAACATAATATTTACGCATTTGAGCAGTGTAGTCTACTTGAAATTTATGTTCCACTAAACTCATCGGGCGCCGTTTCGGGCCTCGAAACCAAAACCATCAATTAATCTTTACCTTGTTCCCATCCCATTCGAAAGCCTGCTCACACCTACTAGTACGTACCAAACCTGAACGTGTTCCCACTATGCAGGTATTAGTACTAGTGCTAGCACTTAGGTTATAAAAAGGGGAACTACGTAAACAAAAATTACTCTACCTTTCCTCCTCATAAGTGCTTCTTCTTCGTCCGTCCTTGCCATGGCTGGTGAGCAGAGCTCTAGGTCGAGAACTACTCGTAACAAGGGAGCGGCAACCAAGTATGTGGAAAAAAAGAGGGCTCGCCGCCACGCAGAGACCTCGAAAGATCTCTCACGGGCAGGCGATGGCTCCCAGGAGCGCTCTAGCCGCAGAGGCGAACATGCCGAGCCGGCTGCGCTGGAGTCGTTATCCCTCAACGGCATGCCCGATCAGCTCAATAAGCACCTCAATAAGCAGAAGGAGTTCATCCAAGGCTTGGTGGAGCTGCTGAAGGAGAGCCTCGACGACATGCCCACTAAGCTCAATAAGTAGGGGGAGTTGTCCGCCGACTTGGTGATGCTGCTGAAGATTAGCATTGCCTTAGAGAAGAAGGCGACCGGCAAAATCCTGCGACTTCGGGAGGACAAGGCGAAGCTCTGCCACGAGATCGACCTGTTGAAGGAGAAGACCGCCGGCTGGAAGAAGCTGCATGAGAATAGTAGTTCCTTGATGAAGATGCTGCAGGCCCTCGTCATGGAACAGAAGGAGGATCTGGCAAAGCTCCGCATAGAGCACCCGGCTGCTATCAAGGTATGTAATGCGGCCATGGAACAGATGATGAAGGCTCGCGTCGAGAAATCCCACGTCATGGACAGAATGAAGAAGGTGGCGGAGGAGACATGCAAGGAGATGGAGGTCATGGAGGCGATGAAGAAGCAGTTACGACTCCGTGGTGAATTAGATCATTTGGGGTGATAATCTTCCTTCTTCTTTTGCTCCTGTGTTTCATCTTTTGCTTCGAGTGTTTCGCCGCATGTGTCACGTTCTCTGCGAGGCATGAATATAACAATGCTTTTTTTGAGGGAATGAATAGAACAATACTAACAATGATATGACTAGCAAATTCGATCATTTTTTATCGCCATATGGCACTGGGCTGTCGTGTTTCGTGCTCCTCCGTCGTAGTACTACTCTAGTGGAAAACTTGAGTATACCGCACAGTTCTTTGCTCCTCCTCAGGTCATCGGCGCATTCATACGAGCAATAAAATCACAAGGCCCCGCCTTCCAGCAGTAATGAGCCGTCAAATCACAAAGGCCCTCGCCTCACGTGAAACCGACCAAGCTAGACTGCCCCGCCCTCTAGCCTTTTAAAACATGTATACTTTTGTACAATAGCAGTATCGATGGATTGCGCCATGGAGCAAAACTTGAAATTAAAAAAAGGTGGTACATATAGAGAGCGCTCGTTGCCAAATTATGCATATAGTACTATTAAAAAGGCTAGTCACAATAATGGTGTCCAGCACAACCCACCCCTCAAATAAAACTAAGCATTCTGGAATTCTTTGACAAAACTATGCACCCTGAAATTCTTTGACAACTAAACTGCTGGCTATATGATGTTGGCCATATATATTGTACGTATATAATGTGAAGAAACGAGTGGTAGTACTATACCAACTAAAAGATGAAATGTAAGAAATACTAGTATGTATGTATTGAAGAGCTAAAGTAACGAGAAGAAACATAACATAGTTCTACTGGGGGCTCAACAAAACACACCACTCAAATTAAGATAAGCACACCTGAAATTAAACTTTGCAACTATTCTGGTAGACACTGCATCAGAACCACCATGAGCATTGACACTACCACCTTACTCCGAGTCATCGTCCACGTCCTCGACTTCGTCCGTGTCCCTCTTCCTTTTGGCCGATGCTTCTTTGCTTGAACATCACACTTGGCTCTTGCTCTTCATCCAACCCTTGTAGATATTGAAACAAAGGTAGCCATCCATTGTAGCATAGTGGATGTGGTCTATATCTAGTACATTCCGCTACCATGCATAACGATGAAACGTGTATGGAGGTTTCTCCAGTTTACCGTATGAAGGATGAACCATGGCTCCTGCCAGGGTCAGCATTGAAGGCTGGCTAGAGGACACCAACCGATTCTTCTAGAGGTCGAAGGGTTGCCTACAACGAGGCCTATCCGACCCAAGACTTCTTTGTCGTTCCTAAAGTCTACAGTAATGAATTTGACTAGGTTTCTCTCGAGGAAGTTCTTAAAATCCAGGCATTCAACATCGGCATGGCATATTGTGGTAGACAAAGCATAAGTCATGCACGCAAACCTGGATCACGGCGGGCTTCTTCCTCTCTTCGTCCTTTAGATCCTTCTCCCGTCCTAGGACTGTGGTGTACTCAACATCTAGCCCAGCGACCCACTCATCATTTGAGTTTTTGAACATGCGTCTGAAGCAAGAAAGGCATCCTTTCACCGTCACGGAAGAACGGGTGTCGATGACAGCGAAATCATCGTCGGTGATGGTTCTAACCTTGTACTCACCGCCGATCATGGAGAGTTGGGACCCCATGGATTTGGGAGGAGGGTTAGGATTAGTAGTACTGCTGTAATGTGAAAGGACGGGATGACTAGGAGCGAACCGTCATAGTATTAAAGGACGTGCAGGGACGAGTAGGAGCGAAATGCCAGCATGCGAACGACAGGGTAGTGGCTTTCCATTATCCCATGATACGGGCTTCTGTGAGCCTTGGATCTGAGATCGAACGGTTGCATGCCGTGATTCTAGACCTATGGGTGAATATCCTATCCTGGAGGGTTATTCTGCAAATTTTCAGCAACTTAGCATGTGACCGTTTGATCTCAGATCCAAGGGCTGCCAGCAGCCTGTATCATTGTCGCGCCTACCACAATCGTCGCGTCGCTCGCGCGGTCAAGCCCTTGGAGATTTAACACGGTGCATTAGGCTATCTGATGTTGGCATGTCATACATAGTCATCACTTAGTCACTCATACTACAACAAGGTTAGCTAAGGTTGGCTATAAGTGTATTTTTTTTACTTCTCTCTATCTCTTTCTTCGTACTCCCTCCGTCCCATAATATAAGTACGTTTTTGAGACTAGTGTAGTGCCAAAAACGTTCTTATATTATGGGACACAGGGAGTAGTATTTATTGCAGTTGACAAGGAGTGACCTCTTCCAATGAAATGGTGTGCTTATTAGTTTTTTGTTGCTTAAGTAATGGGTAGTATCATAAGTTAGTATCATGCATATGATACTACCTCCCTAATGCATAGTATCATATACTAGTATCATAGGTGACTTTATTTATTGCCATGCATGACACATAGTAGTATTGCATTTATTATGATACGGTATCATGATATGATACTCAACCCTCTCTTTCTTCATTTAATTCTATGCCACCTCATCTAAATTGCCTAGTTGGCATGCATGATACTAGCTATGATACTCCCATTACGACCAGCCAAGTTTGCTTCATTTAATTAGCTATAGACTCAAAATTGTCTTTTCACCTAGGTACACGCGCTTAGCACCATTCTTCCTTGGGTCACCAAAATAGTCTCTCTCTTCTTGATTAACTTGCCACATCAGACTTTATGCCTATGTGGCAAGCTTAGCACCTGTAGGAGCAAGTAAGGCTGCTTGTAATGGGAGTATCATAGGTAGTATCATGCATGCCAACTATGCAATCTTGATGAGGTGACGTCGAATTAAATGAATAAAAGAGAGAGTTGAGTATCGTAATATGATATTGTATCATATTAAATGATGTTCTACTATGTGTCATGCATGACAATAAATAAACTATCCTATGATACCAACAAATGATACTATGCATTACGGATGTTATGATTTCTTGTCATGTGGCATTTTTTCGTGTTATATGTTATAATTCGGTGCTTTAGATCAAAATGACGACAACTACGCCTCCGGGCCACGTGCATGAAGACTTCTCGATAGTCATTGACGAGGTCAAGCCGGCTCCGGTGGACAAAAGAAAACTAGTACTACTCCACTATATAGGCAGGAGCCTCCGCGCTTGCTTGCTAGTGTTGCTCTCTTCACACTGTCTCGTCCTCTCCAGATCTAAACACGACAACGGTGGCCACACACTCTCTCTCTCTCTGCTCACCGCTGGTCACAGATCCAGCCGGATCCTCTCAGCCGGGGAAGGTGAGAAGGTGCAACATTCACGCGGTCGTCCTCGGCGACGGCCCTTACCAACTGCTGGTGCGTCCCGATCAGCCTGCCTTGCCGTTCTCTCCCAAGCACTGCTGGCGAGGGAGGGCCTCCGACCCCTTCTTCCTTGTTGTCGTAGTGTGGGCAGATCCGGCCTCCCGCCGCCCACCTAGCAACATCCCGGAAACCATCAGGTATAACTTCCTTCGAAACCGGCCTTGCTCTACTTCCCGAGCTCCTGACGTCGCTGCATTTGTATCCTTTACTATTTCTCAGGCCCCCTCGTAGATAGGATCGATCTGCTGTTCAAAAACCACCTAATTTTTTATGTTTAAGAGGTAAAACTAGTTCATGCACTCGAATCTAGTACTTCTTGGTTCAAACAAGGAAGAAAGGGGGTGGGGGTGGGGGAGGATTTGTTACCTAAATCTAGGACTTGATCGAAAGAGGAAATAATGGGGGCAAAAAGTAGCAGAGACTGGCTATCCAACTGGTCTCTAGGTCTAATAGGGAAATAAAGGGAAACGCAGTACAAACTCAATATAAACCCAATCAATTGGTTGAAAAAGGAAAGAAAGTGGGGACTGGGGGACAAGTCAACAGAGTAAGTCCACCACTAGATTTGCTAGCCTCACACAGTATAAGGTGGCTATACCGAACAAAAATGGGACCAACCCAGATATCCTGTTCTGATGTTTGTTGCCCCGAGACACTCTTATGTAATGCCACTAGTAAAATGTAGCAGTCGCACTGTTAAAAGTAAGGACACGTTAAACCAATGTTGTGTTCAATGTAATGGCTAATATGAATCAATGGCACTTTTTTACATGTCTTGCTAAATTTCCCATTAAGATAAGTTGGTTCTTTTCGTTAGAAATGCAACTGTCCTTGTCCGCCTACTCTCCCGTGCCCAAAGTAATGTCGTATTTAATGGTTGTCATAGTTAATCCTAATGCCCACACTAATATCTAGCAATTCCATTGATTTAGAAATTGCTACTGTCCTTGTAGGATTGCCATTCAGATAAGGAACATGCTTCTTTTCATTTGATGCATGTTTCATCACTTGTTAGTCACCCTCCTTTCCAACTTTTTTTGTGCAAAGAGAGATATACATTTCACGCTCGATCTTAGTTGCACTACGCAAATGATATCCAAATTATAGTTGAGAATTCCAGGAGCTTCACAACCAACCTTGCTGTTGCTCAGTTTTATTGCAACTAATGAAGAAGAAGCTCTGTGGGTTTCGTTTTCTGATGGAAATGGAACCGGGGCTGGATCCCTTTTCTTCATTTTTTTTGAAGAAGAAGTTGCTAGCGCATGGGACATTGCTTCATTTTAGGTGAACTGCACCAAAAGGTCCCATGAATTGAATCATCCATGTTGGTGACTGAAAGAGCCAGCTTCAGCATCCCAGTCTAAGCACCCCCGGCCTCCATCCTTGCGACGCACGGTACACCTTGTTTGCCACCTGCTCGACCCTAGTGTCACTGACAAAATGAAGTAATAATATAGTTAAAATAGAGCGAGTGTCCTCTCTATCATTTCATTTCCAATGTAGATAAAGAAAGTTCTTCTCTTTGTTAATGTATGTTTCATCAACTAGTCCCATTGTTAATGTTTAAGCGTTTATGCAAACTGTGGTGCTTAATTTTAGTTGATCTGTACAAAAATAGAGATTTGAATGTCTCAAGGTGCCTCCTTGTACTACCATTGTACACTGATGTTCATCACTGGCAGAAGGTGTATCTAGGACACTTGGGACGATGTCCAGTATGAGGCGTACCGTATGAGGTATCGTAGGGCCCATCTCGCCCTCGCAGCATGGCATACTATGATACTATCACAATATTTTATTTTATTTATTTTGTGTGTTTCATCAACTAGTGCCACTACAATGTAATCACGCTTTTTCATTATCTTTTCAAACAGGGTTATTCAGCTGCATTTTGGTGGAACTGTACAAATGTACGTATGGAACCAGCATATATGCAGAGTGCGAGGTGTGCCAAGTAAAAATTACCGACACCAACCATGCTGCATGCACGCATTAGCATCCACCACCACCAGTGGGATGTGTGGCGCTCTCTGTGGACGGATCTTTCTTGGCAGAAAATCCTCTAACCAAATACTAGTAGCTTATATTGGCAGTTTTCTAGGGAGTACTCTTTTCTGAAAGAAGCACCAATCTATTTTATCTTTATTTGTAACTGTGTCACAACTTTGGCCCAAAGGTCCAGAGCTATTTTAGGGTGATTGGCGTAGTACTCGGAGACTAATTGTAAGCATGATTTACATTAGCTGTCACACTGATTGTAAGCATGAGCAGGTGGAAGATTAGGTTAGTGCGAAGCTTACCTTAAACCCTACCAGCACCGTTGAAATGAGGCTAGCGTCGAGGGAACTATGGAGAACAGCGGGGAAGTGATGTCGTGCCATCCAGCCTCCTCTTGCGGTGGGAGAACGAATACTCATGTGGCTCCGGCTGGCTCTGCACCCTCACGAACGGCACACCGTACTGGATCGATTCGTTATCCTCTGGGTGCTCGACCTTCAACCTGTATGCCCACCACCTCCGCCTGACTGTCGCCTCGGGTGAATTTGTCTACTCCATCGCCTAGAGGAGATACTCGATGAACTCGGAGGACTGCGGTGTGACTGCCGCCGAGGAGTACATGTGCATCACCACCCTCATCGCCGCCGTCTCGCTCTTTCGCATACATTGCCACATGGCCCGCACCGTCCTTCAACCTGGCTAACTTTTCCTGGTTGCCTTCGGCGATCTGCCTGATTCGCTGTTGCATCCTCTCCATAGATGTCCTTCTGAGTGATCCGATGCTAGCTTTGGAAGATGGGAGGAGAGACGGTGGTCTTATAATAGAGAAGAGGGAGAGGCGAGACGGTGGTTTTGGAATGGAGATGATGGAGAGGAGACGAGGTTGTTTTGCAATGGAGAAGAGGGTGAGGAGTGTGCGGCAGCGATTTAGGATTGGACGAGAGGGCCAGCGCGCTGTGACTGGATCAAAATCAAAATCAATTTACCCTTCAATTAAGAAAGCGACCCCACATTAACTAGTCTCCCTTTTATTCTCGGTCATAATTGACCATGATTTTTGCACATAAAATATATGTTATACATTGCAAAAATAATATAATTTGAAAGTACATTCAGATACGAACCAAACGATACAATTTTTGGTGACATGCATTCACATTTTCCTTGTCAAATACAGTACGTGGTCAAACTTTGACCCAAAATACGCAAAACAACAAAAAATACTTCCAAGACCAGCGCTGCTCTTCCGCTCTTCTCCTCTTAAACCATCGCCGCTCCTCTCCTGTTCCAATCTAAATCCAGCACCGCTCCTCTCCTCTTCCATTTCAAAACCACCACCCCTCCTCTCCTGTTCCAGCCCAAAACTAGCGTCGCTCCTCTCCTGTTGTAATCCAAAACCAGCGCTGCTCCTATCCTCTTCCATTCAAAAACCACCACCGGCGAGTGAAGGTGCTGTGGAGAAGTAGATCGATGGAGGAGTACAACCGATACGTGAGGATCACAGACGGCGACCCTGTGAAGCTAGCTAGGATGTTGGAATATAGTCTTGGTTTGACAACAAGGACCAACTAGCGGCGACGACGACATCCATGGCAAAATATCTGCAACAGAGCGAAAAGGCGGCGATACTCCTAGAGGGAGTCGCGCGGGAGCACATAGATCTGCTCCTCTGGGCCATGGAGCAAACAGATTCACCGAATCCGATCGTGAGGGAGCGGTGGTGGGAGTATCGATCCCAGATGGAGCATCCACCAGAGATTGAAGGATCGAGCATCTGAAGGGTGCCATTTGTGAGAGTGTCCTACCAGAGCGAGCCGGTGGAGTCTTCATCGACCGAACCCAACTGCAAGAGGAGAAAAGCAGTTGGCCCGATGATGCTTCCCCACCATCGTCTCCCTCACCGTTCACATCGTCTCACGGGGCGGTTGTCTACCGCTGAGGAATAGGAGGGGACTGCCACCCCCCAGCCCAATAGTCGGGCAGGTTGTCAATTGTGAGGAGGAGCTTAGGGTTGTTAGTATTTGCAGGTTGTGAATTGTGTTTTGTGTTGTGTATTTTGAGAGTACTTTCAGATATGAATGTCTTTTGAATTTCAAATTTGCAGTATTGAGCATATGAAGTATTTTATGAATTCTAGAGATGTATTTTTAGCACTTAAAAAAATGTAGTTTCATAGGAGTATAAAAGTGCAGACAATGTGATTCTCAGAGAAGAAACTGCAAGTTTTAGTTTCAGATAAGAAACTTCAAGTTCAGTTTCAGATAAGAAACTTCAACTTTCAGAGGCAGAGAATTTATATTAACACGACCTTTTCAAACAGGGTTAACATCATGTTGGAAGTTTTATTCATGGCCGAAAATGGATCTACCAACCAGTTAACATCATGCTGATCAACATTCATGCATAGCACTTCTTCATATGATGCACAGTCAAAATGCCCACACAATGTCGAGTGTGCGAAACGCAGAGAAAATGAGGGACGAAGTTTTGGCAAGTGCTAGACATGGTGTGCGTAGATGACAATGGGGACCCACATGTCAATAAAGGCAGAGGCAAAAAATTTGGAGATATTTTCCCTGCACAGGTGGAATCGAAGCCGGGCGGAACAGCTATCGGGTAGTGTCACTTGGCCACTAGGCTAGTTCAGTAGTTTCGTTAATAATAAGGCACTTCCTTAGGTGGTCGGATCCCCTCCTGCGCCTTTGCGCGCTCGCCGCGACACCGCTGTCTGCTGTTGTGAACATGTTGAACAAACGAGAGGAATCTGGAGAGGACTGTACAAGGAGAGGCGGACAGTCGGGACCCACCAGGTCTATGGCCGTACGCAAGCAAGTGCCTCATCGAAAAAAATACTTCCTCCTAATGCTATACTGACATTGGGGCCCACGGGTTTGTCAACATAGTTACATTTTTTAGGTGCTTCAACGTAGTTACTATAGGATATGAATTCACAACGAAAACGGGGAGCTGGCAGGTATCATTTATTATCACTGGGGCAGCAAGTATTAGCTGGGTTTTGGGCTGCCCTGTCTAGGCTTTCATTTTTAACATGCGTAGCCCACGATCTCGGATGGGAGGTCCATAGGCCTATTTGTATTTTCTTGAGGGCCGTCATGTATCGACCGGCCTATGGACCTCCCATCCAAGGTTTTATTTTTCCTGAATATTGGCAGCATAATTTATGTATTTTTTTGAAGAAAACGCAGAGGTCTGTTCTATTTTTCTATATAAGAATAGGAACGCCAGGTCCAACTTATGTTTCCCTTCTAACTATATTATATATATTTAAATTATTTTATATGTTATTATATATTATTTTTATTGTCGTCATATATTTAACAGATACTTACATATGTAAGAAAACAATATCCCACATCTTATTAACATATTAAAATAATTTCTTAACAATAAAATCCTGGATTCTTTTGGCATGAAAATCCTAGTGATTGTGTACAAAAGCTTGGTAAGATTTAAGGACGAATGTAATAATATCACTTATTATTTAAATATATTTATAACAAAATGCTCAGCCCCTTTTTATTTTTTGATAAAATTGCTGGCCCAACCCAACATTATAATTAGAATCAGCTCAAAAAAATCATGTATTTGGAGAAAGTGCAAATGGCCTGTAATTTTTTAGGAAATAAAATAAATGGGCCGCATGAATGCTACATTATTTGTTCACCCAGCCTAGCTAATGGCTGTAATTCAAAAAAAGATCAAATTGATTGTAAATTCTACCGCGCAAAAAAAGGACTATAAATTCTGAAAAAATCGGTTGAATACGTGCCACATCTTTGGAGGCTGAAATGTGGGCCAATAGGTCGAAGCCAACGCAAGTTGTTGTCAATTTAGTCAACAAATGATTCTGTCATGTTAGTCGTTGGATTTACATCCAACGACCGGCATCCATCTTCAATCTCTCGTCTTCTTCCTCCAGCGCCGCCGGGACCACCTCCCGCCTCCTGCTGCTAGCAGCTCTGCTTAGCACGCTTCGCTATAAAGAGCTACACCACCATTGGCCATACCATCCCTCCACCCCTCCAGACCTCCTGTTCTTCTCCACTGACTACCGAACCACACCGCTCTAGAAGCAGTTAATCCTCGTACACCTCTCCGTCTGCGACTCTACTCCCGCGTCTTCCCATCTCTGGCTCGTTGCTGTCCGGGGCCTCACCGTCGTCCACCATCTTGGATGCGCTCGGCGCGGCGTGGTCAATGTGGTCAACAAACGACACCATCGGAAGGAGACTGTGCGTGGAGAGGCTGACAGCTGGGTCCACGGCCGCACACAAGGAAATGCCTCCTTATTACGCGCAAAATAATGATTTCTCCACCTGACATCTGGGACCCACCGGAAGGGCCTCTGTATTTCATGAGAAAAATGTGCCCCCCCCCCCGCTGACAGGTCGGACCCACCAACTATCTTCGCATGCAAGGAAGTGCCTCCTTATTACGCACAATAAAATGAATACTCCCCCTGCCAGCTAGAACCCAGCATAGTGGGAGGCTGACTTGTGGGCCTACCAAGTTGATGGGGATGGAGGGCTTTGTCAACTTACTCAATATGAACAATTCTAGTTCCTGTTACCGTACGATGTTCATCCAACGGTCGTAGTGCTTTTTCTACCTCTGGTCTTCTTGCTCCAGCCGCTCAAACTAGCGCCGGTCGAGTCGTGTGCTCCTGCCTCCCGTGGCCGGCTGTGATGCCGCGGAGGCCTCACCGCCCCCTACTACTCAAACCGCTGGCCAGGCCATCCCTCTACTCACCCACACCCCCTGTTATTCTGCGGCAACGGCAACCTCACACCGCAGCCAAACTAGTGAACGCTCGTAATCCTCTTCACGTGGGCATCCACTGCCGCGTCTTCCCCAGCTTCACATCGTCCCCTTCGTAGGCCTCGTCGTCGTCCACCGCCGTGGTGCTCTCGGTGCGGCGTGGTCAATGTGATCAACGACTGACTTCCATCGGAAGAGTACTGTACGTGGAGAGGCGGCAGCCGCAAGGAAGTGCCTCCTTATTACGCACAAAACAATTATTCCTCCACCTGACAGCAGGGACCCACCAGACGGGCCACTGTATTTCATGAAAAAAATTTCCCCCCCTGACTGCTGGGACCCACCAGCTACACGTTCGCACACAAGGAAGTGCGTCCGAGCAAAAAAAATGAGTCGCCCCTGTCGGTGTGAAAAACGGCGAATCTTGGGTAGGGGGTCCCGAACTGTGCATCTACGCGGATGGTAACAGGAGACAAGGGACACGATGTTTTTACCCAGGTTTGGGCCCTCTCGATGGAGGTAAAACCCTACTCCTGCTTGATTAATATTGATGATATGGGTAGTACAAGAGTTGATCTACCACGAGATCATAGAGGCTAAACCCTAGAAGCTAGCCTATGGTATGATTGGTGTTCGTCCTACGGACTAAAACTCTCCAGTTTATATAGACACCGGAGAGGGCTAGGGTTACATAGAATCGGTTACAGTGGGAGGAGATCTTCATATCATATCGCAAAGCTTGCCTTCCACGCCAAGGAAAGTCCTATCCGGACACGGGATGAAGTCTTGAATCTTGTATCTTCATAGTCCGAGAGTCCGGCCAAAGGTCATAGTCCGGCCATCTGGACACCCCCTAATCCGGGACTCCCTCAGTAGCCCCCGAACCAGGCTTCAATGACGATAAGTCCGGCGTGCAAGTTTGTCTTTGGCATTGCAAGGCGGGTTCTTCTCCAAATTCCATGTACCTGTCGAATAGTGTCCGACTTCTAGCGCGTGCTGCTCTCCTCGGCTTCTGTGCCCAATAATGACCATCTTCCACGTGTCAAACAAATGCGAAAAGCCAGGGAGTTTTTTTTCATTTACCCCCCGGCCGCGTAAATGAGCCACCCATAAAAGAGACGGGGATTTAGATCCAATTCACACCACCTTCCCTCCGCGAGTATTCATCAGAGCGCTTTCGACAGAGATCCATTCCACCATGGTCGGTCGAAGCAGCTCCTCCTCTCGCCTCTCCATCCCTCGGCCCGGAGATTGGGAGTGGTGTTCCGTCCCGCATAACAAGCTAGTAGTGCTTCAATCCAAGGGGCTCCTCCCCCCAGCATATATGGTCCCAGTTTGAGCCGAGATTGCCACCTATAGCGGCAGAGAGCAGGCGGAGAGCGTCCCCAATCCCTCTCAAGGAGAGCAGGTATGCCTAGTCCCTTATTTAATAAGAGGACTCGGATTTCCAATTCATCCATTCCTCCGAAGGCTACTGGAGTTTTACGGCCTCCAACTACACAACCTCTCGCATGCCTCCGTACCGCATATTGCGGGCTTCGTGGCGCTCTGCGAGCTGTTTCTGGGCATCGAGGCCCATTTCACGCTGTGGAAGTGGTTGTTCTGCCTTGTGCCCCGCTCTCAAGAGGGGTCAATTTATCAGGTGGGCGGAGCCGAACTATGGCGCATCGCCGGGATCGGATATCTATCCGGAACCCCAAAGAAGGCGTCCGAGGACTGGCCTTCGGAATGGTTTTATATGGATGATGTCCCCCTGCTGGACCCTGTACGGATCGGCCTCCCTGAGTTCAATAACGATCCGTTGAAGAAACGCCTTAGCTGGCGCCCACGGAACCCTCAGAGGGAAACTGACAGGGATGTCCTTTACTTGATGAGCGGTATAATGTTGTTGGCTCATTCCGGACAGACCATGATCAAGTTCATGGCCACATGCATTATGCGGGGGGTGCAGCCGCTTCAGTACAGAGACCACCCCATGTGGGATTTCAACGGGGAGGACGACGCCACCCGGTGAGGTCGCAAGGGGCCAGATTCGGCTGCCACTCTAACGAAGATCTTATCTGCTTTGTACAAGGAGAAGAAGAGGAAATCCTCCGTGTCAACCCACGGGGCGGATTCTCCATGTACAGTCCTCCAAGATGGGTGAGCGAACATTTTCACTTGCCTTCCTGTTTTCAAATTCCCATAATTGAGTACTTAGTCTAGCAGTTTTAACGCAGGAGCTGCGCCAGACCGTGAAGGAGATAAACAACCCTCCTCCACTACCCGAGGACCCAGAACGGTCCCACGACCCGGACTCCCAAGAGGACCCGGACTTATGCGTAGAGCTAATTACGGCCGACTATCCCGGACTACTTCCAGCCTCAAAGGTAACTGAGACCGAAGTCCCAGTACTTTCAAGAGGATCCATCCATGCTTTATTTTAATTGTCGTAAACCAATAGTGTTTCGTTTTGTAGGGGAAATCCTTGAGGCGGAGGGCCGAGCCCGCGGTGGGTAGCCAACAAGGGCCATTGAAGCCAGGCGGGCTAAAAAGGAGTGCGGACCGGATCGAGACTCCGGCGCAATGGTACGGCGTGCAACTTTAACGCCTAGGGTTTATGCCCTTAAGTCATACTAACGCTCATGCTCTCCTCAGGAAGAAGAGCGCCCGCAGGATTATATCCACCGGTCAGGCTGCAAGGCCGGGTCCGGAAGCAGAGGCGAACACGGGGCGTGCATCGGACGTTCCTCCGACAGAGGACGCGGGCGGGCTATCTGCCACCCATTCAGAGGTGGAGAGTGCCATGAACCACAGGCGTCGCCGGACTATTCTTCGTGACGCATGTTTTTCCCAAGAGGCGTTGGACGCCTTTAATATGGGAGATGCGTACCTCCGTGCCGCTCAAAGTGGTCTAGCCAGAGCCACAGAGCAGTATGTAAAAGACATACGGGTGAGTAAATCTGATGGTTATATATGTTAGTAGCCCCCGAGACTTGAGACAGTTAAGATAACTGATTTAAGGATCATATGTTACGCAGGATCTTACAAAAAGAACAAGCAACTGTCCGAGGAGCTGGAAGAGTGCAAGGCCCAACTCGAGGCCGCACTGGCCGCTTTAGAGAATGCCAAGGGGACCCCCTCAGGTAATATATGCTTTGAAAGATAATTCTGTTGTGAAGTGCGGCATGTGTGCAATTCTGATAATAACAGTACATATGGGGCCGGAGTGAATACGGACAAGCAACAACTCCTGCGCCAGTTAAAGGCCGGCGAGAGCGTGCTGACGAGGGTGAGGCAAGAGAAGAACAAGCTTCAAGACGCCAATACCCAGCTGGGCGACGAACTAAAGGATGTTCGTGCTCAGCTGTCTAATTCTGTAAAGGAGAATCAGCGACTTCGACGCGGCATTTTTAGTAAGTGCTTAAAATAATCTTCGAAAAAAGAGTTCGGCGAGGAAGTCGATTGACAGAGCTATGTCTGCAGATATGCTGACAGGTCGTCCTGCAGAGGAAATGCCAGGTTCAGCGGGGGACCTTCTTCCCGAGCTGTTGCAACTGTACGAACGAGTTCGGCAGGCGATGCAAGGCGTCGTCCAGGCTATGTGGCCATCCCTCTCCATGCCCGAAGGCCTTGGAGAGCTTGCAAAGAAGCTGAAGGGAGTGCGGCAGCGCTTCCGGTTATGGAAGATATCGGCCTGCCGTCAAGGTGCCAGGGAGGCCTGGGCCATGGTGAAGACTCGGTACACGAAGGCTGACCCGAACCACATGGCCGAGGTCGGCCCTGTGGGGCCTGACAGAAATGAGATCCCTATCAGTTTAGTATATGGCCAGGTAGAGCTGGCTGCCAAGTATTCCCAACAGGACTGTAAATTAGACAGCTTGTTGGATTGTATTGAAGAAGAATATACCTAGTCAAATTGACTATGTAATTTAAAATGACATGTAAAATGCCTTCTAGCCGGATTGTAGATCGTTTGTCATTGCGGACCTTTTCGCTTCAACCTCTGGACACGATAGTCCGGAGTGTCTCCAAATACCCTCTCGGTTATGTAAGAACCGGGGCATGCATGGAGACCAGGCGTAGGGGTCATAAGTGCTTTAGCAGACAAGTGCCCAACTAGTTATGTTATATTACATGGTTAGTAAGAAACATCTTCCAGGGAGAAAAGTTCCGTTAGGGGTTCCTTTCCCTGGGAGTCATGCCCTAAAGTGCATGTCCGGACTGCGAAAAGAAAGCAGAAAAGCATCTGGGGCCAGATAAATAGACAAATGAAAAATCATCTTTTAGTTCATCAACCGAATATTCCCTTAAGAACGCTAGCTTTCGGCTTCACCCAGTCTGAGGTACACATCCGGCTGACCCGGCAGTAACAATCGCAGAGGTGCTCCCTTTACCACCTAGCCGAACAAACGGGAACGTAGGGGTAAGCACAGGAGCCAGGCAACCCAGCATGGCCAAAACATAAGTCATATCGATGCATATAAGGTGCATAAAAGGTTCATGCAGAAGTGTCACACATGTTTTCGGCATGATTCCCGCGTATATAAGCTTCTTGATAAAGAAGCCCCCAGGTATGATGAGCGCGGGTGGCGCGTCAATTATGTGCGAGCAATCACGCAAGAAAGCCCCTAAAGGCTTGGGAGAAAGAAAGGAGGAAGGAGGAGAAAAATACCAGGCAACTAAATTAAAAAAAGGAAGGTGACAGAGGAAGGAGACGAACACAGAGTCCGGCGCTAGGCGTAGAATCTTCGTAGGCGTGCTGCGTTCCATGGGTTCGGCTCGAGTCGGTTATCCGATGCATTTCGCAGACGGTACACTCCACCAGTCAGGACTTGGTCGATTATGAAGGGACCCTCCCATTTAGGCTTGAGTTTGTCCTTTTTCTTGTCCGGCAGGTGTAGAACTAGTTCGCCAACATTGTAAGTTTTGGCCCGTACTTCTCCGCTTTGATATCTTCGAGCCTGGTGTTGATAGAATGCGGAACGGGCCTTTGCCACGTCGCGCTCCTCTTCCAATGTGTCCAAGCTGTCCTGCCGATCGAGCTTGCCTTCTCTTTCTTCGTACATGCACACGCGAGGTGGGTCATGAATTATGTCGCAGGGCAGGACTGCCTCTGCGCCGTATGCCATAAAAAATGGTGTGAATCCGGTAGTGCGATTCGGCGTGGTCTGCAGCCCCCAGAGTACGGAGTCAAGCTCCTCTAACTAGTGCGTGTTAGATTCCTTGAGGGATTGCACTAATCTGGGTTTGATGCCGCTCATGAGTAGACCGTTGGCTCGCTCAATTTGACCGTTAGTTTGTGGGTGATAGACTAAAGCGTAATCGAGCTTAATGCCCATGTTTTTGCGCCAGAGTTTAACTTCATCGGCCGTAAAGTTTGTGCCGTTGTCAGTAATGATGCTGTGGGGGACGCCGTAACGGTGTACAACCCCGGATATGAAGTCTATCACCGGTCCGGATTCGGCCGTCTTAGCAGGCTTGGCCTCTATCCATTTGGTGAATTTATCCACCATGACCAGTAGGTATTTTTGCTTGTGGGTTCCTCCTTTAAGGGGTACAACCATGTCAAGCCCCCAGACCACAAAAGGCCAGGTGATGGGTATGGTTTGTAGGGCGGTAGGCGGCATGTGGCTTTGATTAGCGAATAATTGGCAACCGGCACATCGCTGGACTAAGTCCTGAGCGTCTGCCCGGGCCGTCGGCCAATAAAATCCGGTACGGAATGCCTTGCTTACAAGGGCTCGGGATGCAGCGTGGTGCCCGTTGAGTCCGGCATGAATTTCCGCCAGAAGGTTCCGCCCTTCCTCTTCGGAGATACACCTTTGAAGGACTCCGGTGGTGCTTTTCTTATAAAGCTCTCCTTCATGGACTTTATAGGATTTAGATTGCCGCACTATGCAGCGTGCCTCATTTTGGTCCTCGGGGAGTTCCTTCCTAGTTAAGTAGGCTAAGAATGGTTCTGTCCACAGGGCAATTACTACCATTATTACATGGGCTGAGGGTGTGACTTCATTGATGGAGTCTTCCGTTGTGTCAGGGTGTTCGGGGTCAGGTGATGCGGCCTGGTCCGGATTGTTAATTCCGGATTCCCCTTCCCACTGTACGGATGGCTTGAATAGCCTTTCCAGGAAAATGTTGGGGGGGGACTGCATCGTGCTTTGCGCCGATGCGTGCCACGACGTCTGCTGCCTGATTATTTTCCCGGGCTATATGGTGGAATCCCAGCCCTTCGAACCAAGCTGACATATTTAGGACGGCGTTGCGGTAAGCTGCCATTTTCAGATATTTGGTGTCAAATTCTCCGTTTATTTGGGATATCACGAGGTTCGAATCCCCACGCACCTCTAGGCGTTGAATGCCCATGGAGACTGCCATCCGGAGGCCATGTAGAAGGGCCTCGTATTCGGCTGCATTGTTGGAGTCCGTATACATTATCTGGAGTACATATTGGACTGTATCTCCTCTTGGGGACGTTAGGACGACGCCAGCCCCCAGACCCACCAGCATTTTGGAGCCGTTAAAGTGCATGGTCCAGTTGGAATATGTGTTGTACTCTTTAGGGAGTTCGGCTTCAGTCCATTCAGCGACAAAGTCGGCCAAGGCTTGTGACTTGATGGCTCGCCATGGTTTATATGTTATGTCGAACCGGAGGAGCTCAATGGCCCATTTGGCAATCCGGCCTGTTGCGTCGTGGTTGTTTATGGTATCGTTAAGAGGTACTTCAGAGGCTACTGTTATCGAACACTCTTGAAAGTAGTGTCATAGCTTCCGGGATGCCATGAACACTGCGTATGCTATTTTTTGGTAATGCGGGTACCGGTACTTGCATGGAGTGAGGATAGTGGACACGTAGTACACCGGTTTCTGGACAGGGAATTTGTGTCCGTCCGTTTCTCGTTCGACGACGAGGACCGCGCTTACAACTTGGTGAGTTGCCGCGATGTATAACAACATTGGTTCGCCGATGTTTGGCACGGCCAGGACAGGGTTTGTTGCCAGTATGGCTTTTATTTCTTCGAGTCCGGCCGTGGTGGCATCCGTCCACTCGAAGTGTTCGGTGCGCCAGAGGAGGCGGTACAGGGGTAATGCCTTTTCCCCCAAGCGGGAGATGAAGCGTCTTAGAGCCGCCACGCATCCAATCAATTTTTGTATTTGCTTGAGATCTTTTGGAATATCCAATTGTGACAGAGCTCAGATCTTGGCTGGTTTGCTTCAATTCCTCTACCGAATACGATGAAGCCCAAGAGCTTTCCGGCTGGTATGCCGAAAACGCATTTTTCCGGGTTAAGCTTAATGTCATATGTTCGGAGGTTATCGAACGTGAGCCTCAAGTCGTCTATTAGAGTTTCGACGTGTTTGGTTTTGACGACCACATCATCCACGTACGCTTCAACCATTTTGCCGATCTGGTTGGCCAGACATGTCTGAATCATGTGCTGATATGTTGCGCCGCCGTTTTTGAGCACGAAGGGCATTGTGTTGAAGCAGAATGGGCCGTATGGGGTGATGAATGCCATTGCGGCTTGGTCTGACTCTACCATCTTGATTTGGTGGTAGCCAGAGTATGCATCGAGGAAGCACAATGAATCGTGTCCTGCAGTGGCGTCGATGATTTGATCATTGTGGGGGAGGGGGAAGGGATCCTTTGGGCAGGCCTTATTTAGGTCTTTGAAATCGACGCATAGGCGCCAGGATTTGTCCTTCTTTGGTACCATCACCCGGTTTGCTAGCTAGTCCGGATGTTTTATATCTCTGATGAATCCGGCTTACAGTAGTTTGGCTAGCTCCTCTCCCATGGCTTGTCTCTTAGGTTCGGAGAAACGCCGAAGAGTCTACTTAACGGGCTTGAATCCTTTTAGGATGTTCAGGCTGTGCTTGGCCAGCCTGCGTGGGATTCCTGGCATGTCTGAAGGGTGCCAGGCGAAAATGTCCCAATTTTCTCATAGGAATTCTCTGAGTGTGGCGTCTACATCAGGGTTTAGTTGTGCCCCGATGGAGGCTGTTTTTGTAGTGTCCGTTGGATGGACTTGGAACTTGACTATTTCGTCTGCCGGCTTGAAGGAGGTGGACTTGGATCTTTTGTCGAGTATCACATCATCCCTTTCCACCGTGGAGCGCAACACAGTTAGTACCTCGGCCGCCAGGGCTTCGGATAATGCCTCGAGGGCCAATGCGGCTGTCTTGTTTTCGGCACGGAGCGCTGTGTCCGGATCACTAGCAAGAGTGATGATTCCGTTGGATCCGGGCATTTTGAGCTTCATGTACCCGTAATGGGGTATATCTTGAAAAATTGTGAATGCTTCTCGCCCTAACAGAGCATGGTATCCACTGCTGAACGGGGCCACTTGAAATGTGACCTCCTTGGATCTGTAATTATCCGGCGTGCCGAACACCACATCCAGTGTGATTTTCCCTGAACAGCACGCTTCCCAGCTGGGGATTATTCCTCTAAAGGTTGTGTTGCTTCGCTCAATGCAGCTCCAGTATATTTCCATTTTGCGCAGGGTTTCCTCATAGATGAGGTTCAGTCCGCTGCCACCGTCCATGAGTACCTTTGTAAGCCGGAAGCCGTCCACTATCGGACTGAGGACCAGTGCGGCTGGTGCTCGGGCTGTCCGAAATTTAGGTTCGTCACTGGCATTAAAGGTAATAGTCGTGTCACTCCATGGGTTTATTGTCGCTACTTGGTAGACTTCAGTAAGGCTGTGGAGCGTTCGTTTCCTCGCATTGTTTGATGCGAAAGTCTCGAAGACTGTTGACACCGTACTGGCGTTTCTGGGGTGGTGCTCTGCGGATTCTGGAGTTAGAAGCTCCTCGCTACTTCTGGCCACCTGCCGGAGTATCCAACATGCTCTAAGGCTATGAGTTGGTGTGACTTTCTCTGTACTATGAATTTTAGAGGGTCCATTGACCATCCCTCCAGTACGGTTCCATACCCTATAGAGGGTTTATGTTTTTTGCTGTTTGGCCCAGGTGCCTGGCGATAATGTGCCCTTTTGTTTCGGATTGGGATAATGTGCCCTATAGAGAGTTTGAAATGCACCCTGCCTTCCCATGACCTGAAGGCAAGCATTCTGAACCCCGCCATAATACTTTTGTGTGTTCGTTGACACGTTTATAACACTAACTCATTTTTGGAGAACTTGTTATTTCATGTGAGATGATCATGTGCATGGATGCATATTTGTGATTTCCATGCTGTTGGAAATGATCACACTTGTGATAATAATCATCCTCATGTGCCTTGCTTGCATGCCGGAAGGAATCCTGGAAAAACCTCTGCCTTGGGTAGGCATGAGTTTGTCGCCGGTCCCCGTCGGGACGGTTATATCCGGTATGGCATAGTGAGGTATGGTGAGCGGTGACGTGTTGGTTGGAACATTTTGTTATACATGTCATGCAGGGAAATTTATGAACCTCCTGAGTCGACCATAGATCGAGTCTTGTTCCAGTAACCCCCATAGTTGTTTCGTACTACCACTCGTCTCTACAACAAGTAGAGTACGGTTCAGTAAGTTGTCAACCTCTTTCTAGCACACACCGTACAGAGAGGCCAGGGTGGAAGATACCGGTTGTAGCTGGTAGGCAGGCCACCTGGTCCGGGGGCATGGGTGTTTCCGGTTGAGACCGAGAGGGGAGGCCACCCCTTAGAGCGCGTAATATAAATTTGATCCCATGCTACGCGAGGTTGTGGCCTCCCCACTTAGAGTTTGCTTGACAGGTGTCGTGGGTGATTCTAGACACGTGTAAGTTAAGCTGGTGTGTGCAAGTTAGGTGTGTTTTCAACAAAAAGACCGTAGACGGAATTATTCCCGATGGACTAAAGGAATCCGTTACTCGTGGGTAAAGAGTACACCCTCTGAAGAGATAAAACCTATTCGAATAGCCGTGTCCATGGTTAAGGATTACAGTCTGGGATGGGTCAAGTGTCGGTCTTAGTGTCGGTCTTCGGAGGTGAAACTGTTAAATCAGAACCGATATTACAACTTGTGACATGTGATAATGATGGTTATTATTTTGTTGTGGACTAACCCGTGATATTTTTGGTATTATCGAATATCCCCGGGATGGTTTTACCTCCGGTATATTCACTATGATTGTTTCTTTTAAAGCCCTTTATGTGGTGTCGCTCAGACGCCCGACTGTGGCATTTCTTTTAAAGCCCTTTATGTGTTGTCGCTTAGACACCCGACTGTGGCATTTCTTTAAAAGCACTTTATGTGGTGTCGCTTAGACGCCAGACTGTGGCATTTCTTTAAAAGCCCTTTATGTGGTGTCGCTCAGACGCCCGACTATGGCATTTCTTTTAAAGCCCTTTATGTGGTGTCGCTCAGACGGCCGACTGTGG
>NC_057801.1:561271170-561285941 GCF_018294505.1 Triticum aestivum
AGACGCTCGACTCTGGCATTTCTTTTAAAGCCCTTTATGTGGTGTCGCTTAGACGCCCGACTGTGGCATTTCTTTTAAAGCCCTTTATGCGGTGTCGCTAAGACGCCCGACTGTGGCATGTTTGTTATTTATTTCATAATTTTAATATTGCTAAGTTATTGCATATTCATAATTAACATGCTTGTACGCATCAAAGTTTTATTTATCTTTTGTGACTGACGTCATGAGCATAGAATATTTTCAGCACATCATTGTCATATTATAACAGTGTTCATAATGTTTGCGAGTACATTCAAAGTACTCACTGGCTTGTCCCTGGCTATTGTCTTGGCTAGATTTCTTGCACGGAGAGGAGCAACCGCGAAGACAGCCCCAGAACCTAAGCAACAGTGATAGCAACCTCGCGAAGATAGGAGTTAACCTGGTCAGCTGTTTAATTATTGAGAATTAACACCCGGAGAATCGGTCGCCACAGACTAGTCACGACCGACTTTTTCAGTAAATAATTATTGAGAAAATCCATCTTTAAATTCCAGTATAGGAAAAGTCATCCTCACTTGTAGACAAATACTAGATGAACAGAGGACCAGTAGCATTATATTACAGGGTTGAGCTGAGGCTGCACAACAATTTATTACAAGATCGCCAATATCTTACATAAGGGCGGTTATGACACAGGGATGTGGTGGCATGCTACTAGCTCGAGGCAAAAAAGTGGTGGATAACTTGACTCCTAACTGGAAGCTCATCGAGTGTCGAGGTGAGGCTCGATGAATTTATTTCTGGGGTTGCGAAAGCGGATAATACAATGACCAAAACAGGATCGCACGGGACTGACTGGGACTCCTCTAGGCGTCGGACTCGCTATCAAACTCTTCATCCATGAGATCGCCTTCATCAACATCTGGCCTAATCAACAAGCCAGGTGAGTACTTTGAAAGTACTCGCAAGACAGTTCGGACAAAAGATATAATCAGTGAATGCATGAATGCGTCATGAATAAAAAAATGATGCTCATACAACAACAATAATATTGCAGGACTTGATAAATAAAATAAATAACTGAAAACCGATTGGGTGTCTGGAGCTACGCCTCGAAAGGTAAATAAATAAAATGCATGCCGCAGTCGGGCGTTTAAGCGACACCACATAAAGGGCTTAAAAGAAATGCCGCAGTCGGGCGTCTTAGCGACACCACATAAAGGGCTTAAAAGAAATGCCGCAGTCGGGCGTCTTAGCGACACCACATAAAGGGCTTAAAAGAAAATACCACTATCGGATATCTGAGCGACGTCACAGACAGGGCTTATAAAAGAAATGCCACCGTCGGACATCTGAGCGACGTCACAGACATGGCTTACAAAAGAAATGCCACCATCGAACATCTGAGCGACGTCACAGACCGGGCTTATAATAAAAGTAAATACAAGTATGCCACCGTCGGATGTCTGAGCGACATCACAGACAGGGCTTACAATAAATGTAAATAACAAGAATGCCACCGTCGGACGTCTGAGCGACATCACAGACAGGGCTTGTAATAAGCGTAAATAACAAGATTAGTCCATCCACAAAAATAATCTTTAACCGGATTTATCACACATGTATTCCACCGGGGTTTTGTCACTGAGACTGATATCTGACTAGATAAGGTGAATATAGTACTTGATCAAGAACAAGATGATTTCAAGAATTTGAGACTCTGCAGAGTTTGTACGAACTGACCAAAGCCAACGGATTTCCGTAGTCACGAAGGACTAGTTCCGTTTACGGTATTTCAGTAGAAACACATTTAACTAGTACACACCCATTTCACCTCACGATGCTAGGAATCACCCTGGACAACGTCCAACAAAAACTTTGAGACGGGGAGGCCACAACCTCAAGTAGCATGGGATCAAATTTCTATACGCGCGCTCTAAGGGGTGCCCCCCTCTCGGTCCCAACCGGAAACACCCATGCCCCCTGACCGGATGACGGGCTTTAATCCAGGGCCATGGAACCCTCATCCCGGCCTCTCTATTTGGTGTGTACCAGGAAAATGATTTGCAACTTACTATGCCATATTCCTTTCGGAAAACATGTGATAGTACAGGAAGGAATGAATTGGAAATGTGATTTGTTCCACGATGACACGGAAGTCAAATAATCTGGCATAAGACTGGCATGTCACAACACTTCCATCTTACCCATCCTCATGCCAACACACGGCCATGCAAATATTTATCCAACAACATAATGCTTTCCGAAACTTACTTTCCACTTATGTGCATGAAATATAACATTCAAAGAAATGTTCATAAACATGCCATGACTATACTAAAAATGCAAACATGCAACAACCACTCATCATATCAAGAGTCCAAACATGCGTGCCTGGTTCGGAGTAGTCGGAGTTTAACTGTGTGAAGTTTGCAGCTCCGTCACCTCTTCCGGTGTCTACGGTATAAGAAAAATACGTACGCAACGTAAATACCGTGAGTGTACAGAAACGTGTTCCAAATATTTTTCAAATAAATATGAAAAAAAACTAGACAGAAAAATAAAGATGACAGACAAGGAATCAATCAAAAATCATTTTCTGTTTAAAAGTTATAAGAGTTTTGGCCCAAGGACCCATCTATAATGAAACAGAAAGTTTCCAGGGGGTTCTGCGGAAAAGTCCAGAAAAGCGTTTCGTTTAAAAGAAATGACTGAGAGGCTGACAGGAGGGCTCCACCTGTCAGTTATGAAATTTCAAACAGGGAAAACAGAGCGCGACGGCGCCCGAGAGGTGCGGTGGTCGCCGGCGGCGATCCACGGCGAGGCAAGGTGATCGGGGGTTGCCTTCGAGATCAGTGCACCGTTCCGCGTCTGTGGGTGGTGTGGTGGTCGCCGGCGAGCACCGTGTCGACGGAGGCCCTTGCTCTGGCGGACGGCTGTTCGGGCAGTCGTGGATCTCGCCGGAGGGAGCTGCGGTGTTCAAATTGAAGAGGAGGTTAGCCTACTGGAGGCGGTACGAGGCTACGGGCAAGAGCAGGGCGGCGGAGGAGTTCTCACCGAAGAGAACTTTGCCGGAGCCCGAGGCGGACGGAGGTGGCCGGAGTCGAAGAAGAAAGGCCCCTCGGGGCTCTCCCATTGGCTAGGCGGGGTCTAGTGAGGTGGTGGAGTCGTGCCGGGGCGAGATCATGCTCGGGGGGTGCTATTTATAGCCGGCCCGAGGCGGTTGCCGTGAATGGATAAGTCCAGCGGTTGATTACGTTGGCGTTGTGGTGGGACGGTCGGCTTAGGGGCTTGAGCATCGCCTTGGTGGAGCAGTGGTGCCATTTCAACATCCAGCTCAACAAGGGAGGGAGGTTTACGGCCTGCCCTCGATGGAACGGCAGCACGGCCCGTTAGCGGCAGAGAACATGCTCTGCGCGTGCCAGGCCACGGCGACGGTGCTGCATGGGTGCGCTGGCAAGGAGATGGCCACGCGGAGCTACCAGGAGGATTGGGCGGTGCCGAACGGCGTTTTTCCGCGGTGTTATCCCCTGTCGGCCATTACGGTGGTTCGACCGCCGCAAAGCATGCCGGCGCAGGCGGGCCAGGGCGCCACCGACGCCAGGAAGGCACCAAGCGCGCGTGTGGAGCTCCGTACGAGAGGGAGGGGCTGCGAGCATCTAGCCAAACGCAGAGTGAGCACGTGACTGAAGTTCTTTCAGAGAAACGACATTGAACTTTCTGAATTTACTGAATATGAACAAAACAGTGCATGCCAAGTGTTCGACGGAATGATTCTGGTATCTAGGGATTTTTCCTTGAGCTGATTTTTGGTGGAGTGGTCTCTCATTGCAACTAGGGGTTGCCTGAATTTTGGTGGAATTTTTGGAGAAGTGTAGATATGAATTTCACCAAATTTGGCAAATCTGGTCCAAACTTGCAGAGAGTGAAATTTGAAATATTTGAAAATAATAAGAGTGGATCAAGATGGTTCTAGGTTGTGGGTACAAAGGACTATCCAGAGGTGTTGAGTTGAGGTCAAAAATCAAATGCATTAGGGTACTTGCTTTGCAAATCACCTAGGCTCAAAAGAAAAAGACAGAATTATTTTGGAAAGAGAAATAATTGGAATAAAATCCAAAAATGGATTTTATTCGTTTGGACAGAATGTTTGGGTTGTACCCAAGTGGGAGGAGGGGTTTTGGGGGAGTTTACCATAAGAATCATGGTAAACAAGAGTGGATCAAAATCAAATGAAAGCCCAAAAAAATCAAAAAGGTTTTCTTTTTAGAAGGAACTAAATCCAAGAAAAGATTTTTGAGAGGGCAAACTTAGAAGAGGGTGTTTAGGAAGGGTTTAAATGACCTTCTTCAAACCAAGCAAGGCTCTTTCTGAAAACAAAAATCAAAAAAAAATTGGAGTGTCACAGCACCTAGCCCCTTAGGAAAAATCTCGTCCCCGAGATTTCAGCTGATCCTTAAACAGGTGTGGGTGCTCTATCCAAAGAAAATCCTCGCTCTCCCAAGTTGCTTCATTCTCGGTGTGATTTCTCCACTGAACTCTGAAAAACTTGATGATTTTCTGTCGGGTCCTCCTCTCAGACTCTTCTAATATTTTTATTGGGTGCTCCCGGTAGGAGAGGTCTGGTTGTACGTCAATATTTTCATGTGATACTTGCTTCTCTGGGTTGCGCACGTACTTTCTCAACTGCGAGATGTGGAACACGTTGTGGATACCGGATAAATCTCCGGGTAGGTCTAGCTGGTAAGCTACCGTGCCTCTTCGGGCCACTATGTGAAATTGTCCGATGAATCTTGGTGCTAGCATCCCCTTAATCCTGAATTGTTGCAGACCCTTCATAGGAGAAACTCTTAGGTACACCAATTCTCCGGGTTCAAAACTGATTTCCCGATGCCTTTGATCGTAATAACTCTTCTGCCAACTCTGAGCTGTTTTGAGTCGATCTCTAATTGTTTTAACTTTCTCCTCGGCCTCCTTGAGCATATCTGGGCCAAAGATATGGCTGTCTCCGGTCTTTGTCCAAGTTAGCGGGGTACGACATCTTCTCCCATATAGAGCTTCAAAGGGTGCCATTTGCAAGCTGGCTTGATAGCTGTTGTTGTATGCGAACTCTGCATATGGCAAACTTTCTTCCCAACTGTTCCCGTAGGTGAGGACACAGGCTCTTAGCATGTCTTCTAGGATTTGGTCTATGCGTTCAGTCTGCCCATCAGTCTGGGAATGGTATGCGGTACTGAAGGCTAGCTGGGTTCCCAATGCCTGTTGCAGGTGATCCCAAAATCTAGAGATGAACTATGTGCCTCTGTCAGATATGATAGTCTTTGGGACTCCATGCAGGCAGACGATACGGGCAAGATAAAGTCTGGCCAGCCTCTGAGTGGTGTGAATTGTCTTTACCGGAAGAAAATGTGCTACTTTGGTTAATCTGTCGGTTATGACCCATATGGCGTCGTTTCCGTGTCGTGACCATGGCAGTCCGACAATAAAATCCATTCCAATCTCGTCCCACTTCCACTCGGGTATCTTATTTGGCTGTAACAGTCCAGCTGGTTTCTGGTGCTCGGCCTTGATACGTTGACAAGAGTCATAGCATGCAATGAACGTGGCTATATCTCTCTTCATACCGTGCCACCAAAATTTTTCCTGAAGGTCTTTGTACATTTTTGTCCCTCCAGGATGGATTGAATGCGGAGCTGTGTGACTTTCAGCCAATATCTGCTGTTTGAGGTCCTTGACATTTGGTATGCATAGCCTCTCTCCATACCACAATATTCCTTGCTCATCTATGTTGAATTCAGAGGCTCTTCCCAAACTCACTTTCCTTTTTATGCCCTCAATGCTGGGGTGTCCGTGTTGGGCTTCCTTGATCCTTTCCATCAAGGTAGGCTGTATTTCCAGATTCGACACACTGCCTTCGGTAACCATTATTGAATTGAGTCTGGCAAATTCCTGTTGAAATTCTGGCCTCAACTTTGGTATACTGTCGTCGTCCTTGCTGGGATTCCGACTAAGTGCATCTTCCACAACATTTGCTTTTCCGGGATGATAGTGGATTCCCACATCATAATCCTTCACCAACTCTAACCAGCGTCGTTGCCGTAAATTTAGTTCCGGCTGTGTGAAAATATACTTAAGACTCTTATGGTCTGTGTATATCTCACAATGATTTCCAAGTAGGAAGTGTCTCCATTCCTTGAGTGCATGAATGACTGCTGCTAATTCCAAGTCATGAGTGGGATAATTCTCCTCATGCTTGCGAAGTTGTCTGGAGACATACGCAACTACCTTGCCTTCTTGCATCAATACGCATCCGAGACCTTTCCGGGATGCGTCACAATATACATCAAAATTCTTGTGTATATCTGGCACAATTAGTACTTGTGCCGTTGTTAATTTTCTTTTTAGCTCTTGGAAGCTTTTCTCACATGCTTCTGTCCATTCAAACTTCTTGCCTTTCTTGAGCAATTGTGTCATGGGCTTTGCTATAGTGGAGAATCCTTCAATAAATCTCCGATAATAGCCTGCCATTCCCAAGAAACTCCGTACGTCCGTTACGTTAGCTGGTGGTTTCCAACCAAGTACGGCCTTGACTTTTTCCGGGTCTACTGTGATACCTTCTTGGGTGAGTATGTGGCCCAGAAAACCCACCTGTCTTAGCCAAAATTCACATTTGCTGAATTTGGCGTACAGTTGATGTTTCCTGAGTTCTCCGAGTACAATCCTGAGATGCTCGGCGTGCTCTTCGTGTGTTTTGGAGTATATCAAAATATCATCGATGAATACCACAACAAACTTGTCCATATATTTCATAAATACTTTGTTCATGAGGTGAACAAAATATGCGGGGGCGTTGGTTAGCCCGAATGGCATCACTGTGAACTCATACAACCCATATCTAGAAGTGAAGGCGGTCTTGGGAATATCTTCTGTTCGTACCTTCAATTGATGGTATCCTGATCTCAAGTCAATTTTTGAGAAGACTTTGGCCTGTGCGAGCTGATCGAATAAATCATTTATTCGGGGCATTGGGTATTTATTCTTGATTGTGACCATGTTGAGAGCCCGATAATCAATGCACAATCTCAGTGTTCCATCCTTTTTCTTGGCAAATAAAATTGGAGAACCCCAAGGTTAGGAACTGGCTCGAATGTATCCTTTCTCCAATAATTCCTTTATTTGCTTCTTCAACTCTACCAATTCGGATGGTGCCATTCTGTAAGGTTTCTTGTAAATGGGAGCAGTTCCGGGTGCTAGCTCAATGCTGAATTCTATCTCTCGGTCCGGTGGCATGCCTGGTAGTTCTTCTGGAAATACGTCTGGGAATTCACATACTACTAGAACCTTGTTCATCTCAGAAACGTCCACCTTGTTTAATCTCGGTTGCCGAGGTATTTGTCTCTCTTTGGCTGAAACTTTTATTTTCTTCCCATGATGGTGTGTGAGAATCACGGTACGGTTGAAGTAGTCAATAAATCCTTTGTTGGTGGTTAACCAATCCATCCCTAGGATGACATCCAGTCCTTTTCTTTCCAATACAATAAGGTTGGCGTAAAACTTCAATCCTTCAAATTCAATAACCACACCTTGACAGTAACTTTGGGTCACTTGCCTAATTCCAGGGGATTTGATGGTCATTGATTTTTCCAAGGGAAGCATCGAAAAATTATTTTGCAAAGCAAAACTCTTCGAAATGAATGAGTGAGAAGCTCCAGAATCAAACAAAACCATGGCAGGTATTGTGTTGACGGGGTATGTACCGAGTACGATATCTGGGGTGTTCTGTGCTTCTTCACGGGTCATGTGGTTCAGGTGACCTTTCCGGTGGTTGTTATTGGGGTTGAAATTATTTTGCTTTGGCGCTGAATTGTTGCCACCATTATTGGGCTTCGGGGTTGAGTTTCTTGGCTTGGGGCACTTCTTGGCATAGTGCCCTTCTTCTCCACAAGTCTAACAATTAACGCCTGGGCGATAGGTGAACTCCTTGTCTCTTGCATGGAAATTCTTGATTGGGCGTGAATTATCCGTCGGGGTTTTGTGTATTCCACCCTTCTGAAATTCCGTCTTGCTTCTGGGGTTGCGAGCAAAAGTAGTCTGATCCCTTTTGCGTTTGCAGAAATCTTCCTGGCTACATCGCTCATTTTCCAGAGTAGTGGCCTTATCCACCAGTGTTTTAAAATCTAGGAAGGTATGCACAACTAGCTGGCATCTAAGGGCGGGTGCGAGGCCTTCCAAGAATTTTTCCATCTTCTTGCTTTCAGTCATGCGCTCTTCATTGGCGTAGCGAGATAGCAGAGTAAATTGGTTGTTGTATTCTGACACTGTCATGGTCCTTTGCTTGAGGTCATCAAATTCTCTCTTCTTGATTTTCATAACACTCTTAGGAATGTGTGCCCCACGAAAACCTTCTTTGAAATCCTCCCAGGTTATTTCATTTTCGTTGGGGTTCATGTGCAGGAAGTTTTCCCACCACGATGCGGCTGCTCCTGTGAGGTAATGTGGTGCATACAATACTTTTTCACGGTCCGAACACTGTGCGATAATTAATTTTCTCTCCATGTCTCGAAGCCAGTCGTCGGCCTCAAGAGGCTTGTCAGTATGAGAAAATGTTGGAGGACGTGTCTTCTGTAACTCAGATAATTTGGATTGCGGTTGATACTGACCATGGTTACTTCCCATATTGATGAATTGGTTCATCATTTCCTGGTGTTGTTGCTGACTCTATTCATACAGATGACACACTTGTGTAAAAGCTGTTTCACTCTCCGGTTGACTTGTCTGACCCTGAGTAAAATTGTGGCTTTGCGGTGTGCCATAATTTTCTTCTGGTTGATTTGGTATGGAGCGCGTCCAAGGACGAGACATCTTTCACTCTGGGGATATATTTTGTGAAACTCGTAAGACAAGGAAGAGAGTCGCAAAAGTCAATAAAATCACACACAAAGAACATTTTTAAAACTCCAAGATATTTTTGGAAACACACGATTTCGCGCGGAGAAGGACTATTACATATCTTACACGCAAGCATAATTATACAATACATCACTCAGGATATGCGTACATAATCCTGACATGTTATTTAAACTAGTGCACTCCTCCAGATCCTACATGATGCGCAAACAGGCTACTTCTCACAACCTATGTACATATAAACATATTACACAAGTCGGTACATCGCATGGCGTCTATGCGCACTCAGTCGGAGATGGTGAGGATCTCCCTTGGCCTGCCGAGGGTGAGACGCAGTGACGCTGGGGAATCAACTTCCTCCTTGCTAATAGGTTCCAGCCGAGGAACGCTGCGCTGAGCTGATGGAGCAGGTACCGTAGGCGGAGTAACCTGAATAAGAGTAGGCGGAATAGGTGGAGTAGCACGTATGGGCTGGGTGCAAAAAGTGGTGCAGCGCGAACGGGAGTGGGTGCAATAGCCTGGTTAAATTCCTCAGTGGTAGGTAGGCGACGAGCAGTGGCGAGAATGGTAGGTGAATGAGAAGTTGAGGACGAGATAAAAGTCAGCGGTGGAGCGGTGTGTAGGAGTTCCCTCCTGTTAGCAGCACAGCCATGAACTGAGTCCATGCGGGCAGCTACGAGGTCGTCCACCATGCTGTCAAAGGCTGCCTCCAGGGCTCGGAGGTACTCGACAAGCATCTCAAAGGCCTCGTCTCGCTCTCCTCTGGGGCAAGAGAATGGGTAGTGACAGGTGTAAGGCACATGGCATGGAAGGTAGCGGTAGCGACGGGTCTTCATTGCAGGAAGGACATCCCGAAGACGAGCTATCGCCTCGCGGGCTGCCATCTTCATAGCATGCCTCTCTGTTGGCATGGCTCTCCCCAAGAAACGGAAGCGACGCATGTCAACACACCCTCCCCTGAATTGCACCACGGCCTGGTGCATGGTCAGACTGTCGTTGATCTTGTGCGGATAAAGTGTGAAGACTGGGCGCACGGATGGCCCCATCGCGACCTGAACGATGAAGGAGCGGAGTTTGACGAACCCCTCAGGCATGTTGGCGAACATTTGAGACCCGCAGTCACTGCCGGCCATCTATAAAAGTAGGAAAAAATTCTGAGTGATTAGACCATAAATTTTTATGCTGACTGTCAGAAAAATGACTACATTTGTAAAAATAAGAATAAACTCTGTCATGATAATAACTAAATTAGAGATCGCACCTAGTGGCTTCCTACAGTCAGCCTGGCTCTGGTTACCAAGTCTGTCACGACCGACTTTTTCAATAAATAATTATTGAGAAAATCGATCTTTAAATTCCAGTATAGGAAAAGTCATCCTCACTAGTAGACAAATACATGATGGACAGAGGAGCAGTAGCATTATATTACAGGGTTGAGCTGAGGCTGCTCAACAATTTATTACAAGGTCGCCAATATCTTACATAAGGGCGGTTATGACACAGGGATGTGGTGGCATGCTACTAGCTCGAGGTAAAAAAGTGGTGGATAACTTGACTCCTAACAGGCAGCTCATCGAGCGTCGAGGTGACGCTCGATGAATTTATTTCTGGGGTTGCGGAAGCGGATAATACAATGACCAAAACAGGATCGCACGGGACTGACTGGGACTCCTCTAGGCGTCGGACTCAGTATCAAACTCTTCATCCATGAGATCGCCTTCATCAACATCTGGCCAAATCAACAAACCAGGTGAGTACTTTGAAAGTACTCGCAACACAGTTCGGACAAAAGATATGAATAAAAAAATGATGCTCATATAACAACAATCATATTGCAGGACTTGATAAATAAAATAAATAACTGAAAACCAATCGGGTGTCTGGAGCGACGCCTCGAAAGGTAAATAAATAAAATTCATGCCGCAGTCGGGCGTCTAAGCGACACCACATAAAGGGCTTAAAAGAAATGCCGCAGTCGTGCGTCTTAGCGACACCACATAAAGGGCTTAAAAGAAATGCCGCAGTCGGGCGTCTTAGCGATACCACATAAAGGGCTTAAAAGAAAATACCACTGTCGGATATCTGAGCGACGTCACAGACAGGGCTTATAAAAGAAATGCCACCGTCGGACATCTGAGCGACGTCACAGACAGGGCATACAAAAGAAATGCCACTGTCGGACATCTGACCGACGTCACAGACAGGGCTTATAATAAAAGTAAATACAAGTATGCCACCGTCGGACGTCTGAGCGACATCACAGACAGGGCTTACAACAAATGTAAATAACAAGAATGCCACCGTCGAACGTCTGAGCGACATCACAGACAGGGCTTGTAATAAGCGTAAATAACAAGATTAGTTCATCCACAAGAATAATCTTTAACCGGATTTATCACACCTGTATTCCACTGGGGTTTTGTCACTGAGACTGATATCTGACGAGATAAGGTGAATATAGTACTTGATCAAGAACAAGATGATTTCAAGAATTTGAGACTCTGCAGAGTTTGTATGAACTGACCACAGCCAACGGATTTCCGTAGTCACGAAGGACTAGTTCCGTTTACGGTATTTCAGTAGAAACACATTTAACTAGTACACACCCATTTCACCTCACGATGCCAGGAATCACCCTGGACAACGTCCAAGAAAAACTTCGAGACGGGGAGGCCACAACCTCGAGTAGCATGGGATCAAATTTCTATACGCGCGCTCTAAGGGGTGCCCCCCTCTCGGTCCCAACCGGAAACACCCATGCCCCCTGACCGGATGACGGGCTTTAATCCAGGGCCATGGAACCCTCATCCCGGCCTCTCTATTTGGTGTGTACCTGGAAAACGATTTGCCACTTACTATGCCATATTCCTTTCGGAAAACATGTGATAGTACAAGAATTAATGAATTGGAAATGTGATTTGTTTCACGATGACACGGAAGTCAAATAATCTGGCATAAGACTGGCATGTCACAACACTGCCATCTTACCCATCCTCATGCCAACACATGGCCATGCAAATATGTATCCAAAAACATAATGCTTTCCGAAACTTACTTATGTGCATGAAATATAACATTCAAAGAAATGTTCATAAACATGCCATGACTATACTAAAAATGCAAACATGCAACAACCACTCATCATATCAAGAGTTCAAACATGCTTGCCTGGTTTGGAGTAGTCGGAGTTTAACTGTGTGAAGTTTGCAGCTCCGTCACCTCTTCCGGTATCTACTGTATAAGAAAAATACGTACGCAACGTAAATACCGTGAGTGTATACAAAAGTGTTCCAAATATTTTTCAAATAAATATGACAAAAAACTAGACAGAAAAATAAAGATGACAGAAAAGGAATCAATCAAAAATCATTTTCTATTTAAAAGTTATAAGAGTTTTGGTCCAAGGACCCATCTGTAATGAAACAAAAAGTTTCCAGGGGGTTCTGCGGAAAAGTCCAGAAAAACGTTTCGTTTAAAAGAAATGACTGAGAGGCCGACAGGCGGGCTCCACCTGTCAGGTTTGAAATTTCAAACAGGGAAAACAGAGCGCGATGGCGCTCGAGAGGTGCGGTGGTCGCCGGCGGTGATCCACGGTGAGGCAAGGTAATCGGGGGTTACCTTCGAGATCAGTGCACTGTTCCTCGTCTGTGGGTGGTGGTGGTGGTCGCCGGCGAGCACCGTGTCGACGACGGCCCTTGCTCCAGCGGACGGCGGTTCGGGCAGTCATGGATCTCGCCGGCGGGAGCTGCGGTGTTCAAATTGAAGAGGGGGTTAGCCTACTGGAGGCGGTACGAGGCTACGGGCAAGAGCAGGGCGGTGGAGGAGTTCTCATCGAAGAGAACTTTGCCCGAGCCCGAGGCGGATGGAGGTGGCCGGAGTCAAAGAAGAAAGGCCCCTTGAGGCTCTCCCAGTGGCTAGGCGGGGTCTAGTGAGGTGGTGGAGTCGTGCTGGGGCGAGAGCAAGCTCGGGGGGTGCTATTTATAGCCGGCCCGAGGCGGTTGCCGTGAACGGATAAGTCCGGCCATTGATTACGGCGGCGCTGTGGCGGGACGGTCGGCTTAGGGGCTTGAGCATCGCCTAGGTGGAGCAGTGGTGCCATTTCAACGTCCAGCTCAGCAAGGGAGGGAGGTTTATGGCCTGCCCTCGACGGAATGGTAGCACGGCCCGTTGGCGGCAGAGAACGCGCTCTGCGCGTGCCGGGCCACGGCGACGGTGCTGCATGCGTGTGCTGGCAAGGAGATGGCCACGCGGAGCTACCAGGAGGATTGGGTGGTACCGAACGGCGTTCTGCCGCGGTGTTGTCCCATGTCGGCCATTACGGTGGTTCGGCCGCCGCAAAGCACGCCGACGCAGGCGGGCCAGGGCACCACCGATGCCAGGAAGGTGCCAAGCGCGCGTGTGGAGCTCCGGACGAGAGGGAGGGGCTGCGAGCATCGAGCGAAACACACAGTGGGCATGTGACTGAACTTCTGTCGGAGAAACGACACTGAACTTTCTGAATTTATTGAATATGAACAAAACAGTGCATGCCAAGTGTTCGACAGAATGATTCTGGCATCTAGGGATTTTTCCTTGAGCTGATTTTTGGTGGAGTGGTCTCTCATTGCAACTAGGGGTTGCCTGAATTTTGGTGGAATTTTTGGAGAAGTGTAGATATGAATTTCACCAAATTTGGCAAATCTGGTCCAAACTTGCAGAGAGTGAAATTTGAAATATTTGAAAAGAAGAAGAGTGGATTAAGATGGTTCTAGGTTCTGGGTACAAATGACTATCCAGAGGTGTTGAGTTGAGGTCAAAAATCAAATGCATTAGGGTACTTGCTTTGCAAATCACCTAGGCTCAAAAGAAAAAGACAGAATTATTTTGGAAAGAGAAATAATTGGAATAAAATCCAAAAATGGATTTTATTAGTTTGGACAGAATGTTTGGGTTGTACCCAAGTGGGAGGAGGGGTTTTGGGGGAGTTTTACCATCAGAATCATGGTAAACAAGAGTGGATCAAAATCAAATGAAAGCCCAAAAAAATCAAAAAGGTTTTCTTTTTAGAAGGAACTAAATCCAAGGAAAGATTTTTGAGAGGGCAAACTAAGAAGAGGGTTTTTAGGAAGGGTTTAAATGACCTTCTTCAAACCAAGCAAGGCTCTTTCTGAAAACAAAAATCAAACTTTTTTTTGGAGTGTCATAGTCTGTGGCGACCGATTCTCCGAGTGTTAATTCCCAGAAAATGGCCGTTGTGCTCACCAGCCCTAGGATAACTGCTAGCTGATGAGGCACCAACTTGATACAGAAATTCCAAGCAAAATACAAAATATGTAGTACAAGACCATTCTGGCCTGTGAGTACAACAAATGGTTTCTAGTGGTTGATGGCGGAAGCGGGTTGTGAATCATCAGTGTCTATGGGACTCCATTTCCCACGGGAACAGCTGACCAGGTTAACTCCTATCTTCGCGAGGCTGCTATCACTGTTGCTTAGGTTCCGGGGCTGTCTTCGCGGTCGCTCCTCTCCGTGCAAGAAATCTGGCCAAGACAATAGCCAGGGACAAGCCAGTGAGTACTTTGAATGTACTCGCAAACATTATGAACACTGGTATAATATGACAATGATGTGCTGAAAATATTCTATGCTCATGACGTCAGTCACAAAAGATAAATAAAACTCTGATGCATACAAGCATGTTAATTATGAATATGCAATAACTTAGCAATACTAAAATTATGAAATAAATAACAAACATGCCACAGTCGGGCGTCTTAGCGACACCACATAAAGGGCTTTAAAAGAAATGCGACAGTCGGGCGTCTGAGCGACACCACATAAAGGGCTTTAAAAGAAATGCCACAGTTGGGCGTCTGAGCGACACCACATAAAGGGTTTTAAAA
>NC_057801.1:561286194-561292825 GCF_018294505.1 Triticum aestivum
AGGGCTTTAAAAGAAATGCCATAGTTGGGCGTCTGAGCGACACCACATAAATGGCTTTAAAATAAATGCCACAGTCGGGCGTCTGAGCGACACCACATAAAGGGCTTTAAAAGAAATGCCATAGTCGGGCGTCTGAGCGACACCACATAAAGGGCTTTAAAAGAAACAATCATAGTGAATATACCGGAGGTAAAACCATCCCAGGGATATTCGATAATACCAAAAATATCACGGGTTAGTCCACAACAAAATAATAATCATCATTATCACATGTCACAAGTTGTAATATTAGTTCTGATTTAACAGTTTCACCTCCGAAGACCGACACTTGACCCATCCCAGACTGTAATCCTTAACCATGGACACGACTATTCAAATAGGTTTTATCTCGGCAGAGGGTGTACTCTTTACCCATGAGTAACGGATTCCTTTAGTCCATCGGGACTAATTCCGTCTACGGTCTTTTTGTTGAAAACACACCTAACATGCACACACCAGCTTAACTTACACGTGTCTGGAATCACCCACGACACCTGTCAAGCAAACTCTAAGTGGGGAGGCTACAACCTCGCGTAGCATGGGATCAAATTTATATTGCACGCTCTAAGGGGTGGCCTCCCCTCTCGGTCTCAACCGGAAACACTCATACCCCCGTACCAGGTGGCCTGCCTACCAGCTACAACCGCTATCTTCCACCCTGGCCTCTCTGTACGGTGTGTGCTAGAAAGAGGTTGACAACTTACTGAACCGTACGATGTGTAGAGACGAGTGGTAGTACGAAACAAGTATGGGGGTTACTGGAACAAGACTCGATCTATGGTCGACTCAAGAGGTTCATAAATTTCCCTGCATCACATGTATAACAAAATGTTCCAACCAACACGATCACCTGTCACCATACCTCACTATGCCATACCGGACATAACCGTCCCAACGGGGACCGGCGACAAACTCATGCCTACCCAAGGCAGAGGTTTTTCCCGGATACCTTCCGGCATGCAAGCAAGGCACATGAGGATGATTATTATCACAAGTGTGATCATTTCCAACAGCATGGAAATCACAAATATGCATCCATGCACATGATCATCTCACATGAAATAACAAGTTCTCCAAAAATGAGGTAGTGTTATAAACGTGTCAACGAACACACAAAAGTATTATGCCGGGGTTCAGAATGCTTGCCTTCAGGTCATGGGAAGGCAGGGTGTATTTCAAACTCTTGAAATACTTCTCCTCTCTTCAAAATTCCTATTTTAGAAATATAAATGAATTAACACATAAAATAAGAACATCACAAAAAGTTGTTCTGAAATTTTTTCAAATAAATCTTACAATAAACTAGACAATATTTGAGAGAGGTAGGAAAAAGAATTAATTCATTTGGAGTTATATTTTAAAAGATAAAGCCAGTCAAAGTCCTGGTAAAAAAATCTGTTTTTAAAATAAAACAGAAAAGAAAACGTTTTAAAAGAAAAACACGTCGAAGGCGTATTCGGGAAAGGCGCTTCCACTTACTCCTGCGTGGACAGGCGCTGGGTCACTGATGGTGGGCCCGCCTGGCCCACTGGTCAGGTATGACCGGCCACGCGCGCGTCGTTCCCCTCCGACCGAACAGAGACGGAGCTTCGGCGAGGATTTGCCGGCAAACGGGGGCGTCCGTTGGAGATCTGAGGACATGGGTGTGCTCAGGGGGTCGAGACAAATCCATGGGTACCCGCCATGGTCGCCGATGTGAACGGAGTCGCCGACGACGAGCTTCGCGGCGGAGGAGGCGCTCGGGTGGATAGTGGGTTTGGGGCTACGGTCGTTTCCGACCAAAATCGAGCGTGGGGTTGCACTCACGAGAGGGAAGGAGAGCTCTTGGCGGAGAGAATGGAGAGGGAGAGGCACTGGTGGCGACGGAATCGGCCGGAACTTGGCGGCGACCGAACCGGACGGACTCGGGGAAGATGGCCTTCCCCTCCTCGATTGCTGGCCGCGGTAGCTATAGGGGGATCATATGAGGTTGCTCGAGGACTCGATTGAGCTCCGGGGCCCTTATATAGGCGGTGGAGGTCGGTTCCGAGGCGGCCGGCGATAAGGACGATGGCGAACCGTCTTTCTGTAGCAATAGCGACGTGGCGGCGACGGGTGCTAGGGGACGAAGCTGCGGCTGAGCTGGAGATGCTTAAGGGGGTAGCTGGCAAGCGCTGGCGGCTTGTCGGCACCGACGGAGGCAGGGGTGCGCTGCGGACACCGGCGTCCCGCCAACGCTCTGACGGCGGCGCTGTTGGCTGCCAGGGCGGCTTGGCGCGTTGCTATGGGAAGGGGAGTGCATGGCGTGGCGCTACAGAGCGGGCCAAAAACCAGGGGCGCAACGTGTCGGCTGGGGCGCGGCTCGTGCAATACGCACGCTCTGGGCGCGTCCAGTGCACGCACGGGAGGTGTTCGATACAATGTCGTGGATGCTACAGGTCACAGGTGAGGTTGGCAAGCAACAGACTAGGTTAGAGATAGAGGGAAACTCAAGGGACAAAGTGGTTTGGTCAGGTGGTCAAGTTCATAATGCAGACAAAACTCATGCCAAAACAGTTCATGCCCTCTAGGTGTTTGACAAAATGCCGCAGGCACTTAGGCTTTTCTTGGAGTGGCCAAATCTTCCAGATTGAAGTCTCTTTTGATGCACAAGAGGGTGGTGAGGTTTGTTTGTGAAAAGCACAAACTTGTTAGTGCAAGTTTTGCAGAACTTCAAATCTGGACAGGAGGTGAATGGCATTATTTCATGCGCCAAAAATATGCCAATGGTTGCATGCTCCTGGACTTAGGGGTTTAGGATGGAGGACTACAAGTAGGGAAAAGAGTCTAGGGCCAAAGAGCAAGCAAGAATATGGTTGCTGTACAAACCATCATGTTGGACCAGAATGGAGATGAGGTTGATTCACTCAAAAATTTCAAAGAACATCCCTGGATTTTTGCACATAATGGAATCATATGCTCCTACTGACATCCCATAATTTTGGTGGAATCTAGGAAGGAATATTTAAAAGGGTTGTAGTGCAAAATTGTCCACTGGACCAGAGAAGAAAAACATGTGTAGCACTCAAAATATGTACTGAATGAAGTATATTATTGCACAAAAGTGATTTAGAGATATCACATGACATCTCCAAATTTTGGTTGGATTTTTAGATAAATCTATCAACTGGTTGTAGTACAAAAAGAGCTCCAAAACTTAAAACAAGTCATTTTAATGAATATAGCTCAGGGTGGAATAATTTAATAAATAAACCTACTGATTAGGAAATTGTTTTAATGAGATGGCATAGAAGTTCAATATGTTTGGAAGGATCCACTAGGGTAGATACTCATTAATATAAAAAGAAAGGTTCTGAAATCAACAGAAATATTCTTGCAGGCAAAAATTTTAAACTCTTGTCAAAATTTTAATAACTAAAACCTGGTTAAATTTTTGGGGTGTTACAATTACTACCCCCCTTAAGAAAAATCTCGTCCTCGAGATTTGCTAAGAGCCGATGTGAAAAACAATTACTCCACATGTGTTCGAGCGGTTGTGAGTCTGCTGCCGTGGTGCTGCGTGAAAATAATCCATGTAGCGAGGGGATAAACATTGCAGCAACTCAGGGAAAAGAAATCTCATTCTAGGATTTTTCGCGGTTACACAAGTTAATCATGAAGAGAAGTAGTCATACTAGTAGAAACTAAATACATGACTCGTCGCACGAATTCGAGGTACCATGCATAAGCTACAACGTAATAATAAATGCTGAAATAACAAACACAGCAGTGACGTCTAAAATGAAAATGGTAACTGGACGGGGTCCTGATAAAATGTCTCTGGTGAAGGGATACACTCCTCTTCTATCGGAGGAAGTTGATTGACCAGTCGATGTATGCGTCTCTCCGGGTTGGGCCTCAGTGGTCTGCCGATTGCAACCTGAGTGTTCAGATCTGTGAGACTCTGGAGATAATCCATTACTCGCTGGTTCAGATGCTCTTGAGCGATGATGTACTAGATAAGGTTGTCTAGTACTGGGTCTCTCTCAATCCGTCCACCGGGAAAAGATGTTACTCCTCCGGGTGCTGCACGGCTCGGAAGGTAATAATATCCTCGTTCGCGGGCATAGGGTACTGCGGATCGAAGGCGAGCAATCGCTTCTTTCGCAGCAGCTTCTATGGCCAGGTGTGGGGTTGGCATAGATTCCCCCACGAAGGAAACTTCCATTGGATCTTGATTGGAGTCTACGGGAGGGATGTGTACTGCTGCCCAATATTCCAAGGTGGAAAAAGTGATTCTTGATTTGAACAGCTCGTACTGGGGTGGCTGGGTAGAACCCATGGTACTGCAGGTAAAGTCCCGCAATATTTTGACAAAGCTACCTGGGGTTGCATCTGGGGTTCTCCGATAAATACTGGGGCTCAGCATGGCAAGAATGGTTGTGAGAGTGGTGCACGAGGTGAGGGTTGCTGGGTAAGGTCACAAGGTGGCCTTCTTATAGGAATGGAGCTGGGTCATTCTACCGTGGTGAAGGGTAATAAATTTGCGAGCTTAGCTTCAAAGGTCGGGTCAGTGTCAGAGATACACATATCTCATAAAGAGACGTGTTACTGTGGTTTTCGTCGGGGTTGGTTTTGGTAGTTGTGCCCTGAAAATGTGCAACTATGCGCTGACAAAATACGCAAGGCCACTATTAAAACAGAGGCACAACGACAGGCTGCGTTTACAAACAAGGTCGCACGATTACAAAGCGAGGACACACTGAAACTCGGTACTACTTGTACGGCTTAATCTACCTCGTTTATGCCTAAACGGGCGTGCCAGGTGGATGACGAGGCTTCGCCATGTGTCTCACTGCCGGGATTAGACGGAGATGGCGGAGGAACTGCAAGGTCGGGGTAGCGATGATGACCATCGCGGGGATTGTTGGCCACAATCCCATTGGAGTGTGCTCCCAAAAGGCGATGAAGCACCTCTGGGGTCATCAAAGCATCTCGGTTGGTGGCTGGAGCTGATCTCAGGGTTTCGATCGGGTGTCCGAACAGCACGACTAGGTTGTCGGCGTCGGGCTCGTCTTCTCTGCTTGCTGGGGCTCGACGAACCAGCTCTCCTCGAGCTGTGATCAGATCAATGGTGATCTGGTCGTACAGTGCCTCTAGTGCACTTACATAGCGCACTAGGTGCAATAATGCGGGATCCATCTCGTGATCTCCGTTGGCAAATTGGGGTGGTCTACCATACCCTTCGCGTCTGGGGTAGTAGTAGAACGAGCGACAGTTAACCCTGGGCGACAACTGCCGAAGTTGAACTATAGACTCTCGAGCAGCTAGCTGGATGGCTTGTGGCTCGAAGGAAGTTGTTCTTCCGGTGAACCTGTAGGGGTGTTCTGGAGATAGACCCCTACCGTAGATGTGCATAGTGGCCCAAAATTGACGGCTTTCACCGCCCATGGATCCTTGGTACACAACATATTCTGGAGGTTCTTCTAACACGTAGGCACAACGGGTGAGGTTTGCGAGTATGGTCACAAAGCCTCCAAAGTTGGTCGCTGTGGTCTCGTTGTGCATGATGGGGCCTGGCATTATTGCTCGGTTTGGGGTAGTGGCCGTGCTGGGTTGGGGCTAGCGTGCCCTTTTTATAGAAAAAGGGGACGGAGTCTTCCTTCGCACGCTTGTGAAGTAGACATCTTGGGCGCTGGTCACTAGCGCGTGATCATCAGGCTAGGTTTATAGGTTGGGCACCGACTGCCAAAAGTGTCGGGGTCACTGTATGCCTATCTTGCACGAGAAGCTTGGTTGGGGTTTGGTTAAGGTCTGGTTGGTTGGTTTGCCTAAGTTTTTCGACCTGGCTAAGATAGGATTAGCCAATGGTCAGCCTGGCTCTGATACCAAGTTTGTGGCGACCGATTCTCCGGGTGTTAATTCGCAAAAAATGGCCGTTGTGCTCACCAGCCCCAGGATAACTGCTAGCTGATGAGGCACCAACTTGATACAGAAATTCCAAGCAAAATACAAAATATGTAGTACAAGACCATTCTAGCCTGTGAGTACAACAAATGGTTTCTAGTGGTTGATGGCGGAAGTGGGTTGTGAATCATCAATGTCTATGGGACTCCATTTCCCACGGGAACAGCTGACCAGGTTAACTCCTATCTTCGCGAGGCTGCTATCACTGTTGCTTAGGTTCCGGGGCTGTCTTCGCGGTCGCTCCTCTCCGTGCAAGAAATCTGGCCAAGACAATAGCCAGGGACAAGCCAGTGCGTACTTTGAATGTACTCGCAAACATTATGAACGCAGGTATAATATGACAATGATGTGCTGAAAATATTCTATGCTCATGACGTCAGTCACAAAAGATAAATAAAACTCTGATGCGTACAAGCATGTTAATTATGAATATGCAATAACTTAGCAATATTAAAATTATGAAATAAATAACAAACATGCCATAGTCGGGTGTCTTAGCGACACCGCATAAAGGGCTTTAAAAGAAATGCCAAAGTCGGGCGTCTGAGCGACACCACATAAAGGGCTTTAAAAGAAACGCCACAGTTGGGCGTCTAAGCGACACCACATAAAGGGCTTTAAAAGAAATGCCATAGTCGGGCGTCTGAGCGACACCACATAAAGGGCT
>NC_057801.1:561293231-561313429 GCF_018294505.1 Triticum aestivum
ACATAAAGGGCTTTAGAAGAAATGCCATAGTCGGGCGTCTGAGCGACACCACATAAAGGGCTTTAAAAGAAATGCCACAGTTGGGCGTCTGAGCGACAACACATAAAGGGCTTCAAAATAAAATGCCACAGTCGGGCGTCTGAGCGACACCACATAAAGGGCTTTAAAAGAAACAATCATAGTGAATATACCGGAGGTAAAACCATCCCAGGGATATTCGATAATACCAAAAATATCACGGGTTAGTCCACAACAAAATAATAATCATCATTATCACATGTCACAAGTTGTAATATCAGTTCTGATTTAACAGTTTCACCTCCGAAGACCGACACTAAGACCGACACTTGACCCATCCCAGACTGTAATCCTTAACCATGGACACGGCTATTCGAATAGGTTTTATCTCTGCAGAGGGTGTACTCTTTACCGACGAGTAACGGGTTCCTTTAGTCCATCGGGACTAATTCTGTCTACGGTCTTTTTGTTGAAAACACACCTAACTTGCACACACCAGCTTAACTTACACGTGTCTGGAATCACCCACGACACCTGTCAAGCAAACTCTAAGTGTGGAGGCTACAACCTCGCGTAGCATGGGATCAAATTTATATTGCGCGCTCTAAGGGGTGGCCTCCCCTCTCGGTCTCAACCGGAAACACCCATGCCCCCGGACCGGGTGGCCTGCCTACCAGCTACAACCGGTATCTTCCACCTTGGCCTCTCTGTATGGTGTGTGCTAGAAAGATGTTGAAAACTTACTGAACCGTACTCTACTTGTTCTAGAGACGAGTGGTAGTACGAAACAAGTATGGGGGTTACTGGAACAAGACTCGATCTATGGTCGACTCAGGAGGTTCATAAATTTCCATGCATGACATGTATAACAAAATGTTCCAACCAACACGATCACCGCTCACCATACCTCATTATGCCATACCGGACATAACGTTCCCAACGGGGACCGGCGACAAACTCATGCCTACCCAAGGCAGAAGTTTTTCCCGAATTCCTTCCGGCATGCAAGCAAGGCACATGAGGATGATTATTATCACAAGTGTGATCATTTCCAACAGCATGGAAATCACAAATATGCATCCATGCACATGATCATCTCACATGAAATAACAAGTTCTCCAAAAATGAGGTAGTGTTATAAACGTGTCAACGAACACACAAAAGTATTATGCCGGGGTTCAGAATGCTTGCCTTCAGGTCATGGGAAGGCAAGGTGCATTTCAAACTCTTGAAATACTTCTCCTCTCTTCAAAAATCCTATTTTAGAAATATAAATGAATTAACACACAAAATAAGAACAACACAAAAAGTTGTTCTGAATTTTTTTCAAATAAATCTTAAAAAAATCTAGACAATATTTGAGAGAGGTAGGAAAAAGAATTAATTCATTTGGAGTTATATTTTAAAAGATAAAGCCAGTCAAAGTCCTGGTAAAAAAATCTGTTTTTAAAATAAAACAGAAAAGATAACGTTTTAAAAGAAAAAACACGTCGAAGGCGTATTCGGGAAAGGCGCTTCCACTTACTCCTGCGTGGACAGGCGTTGGGTCACTGACGGTGGGCCCGCCTGGCCCACTGGTCAGGTTTGACCGGCCACGCGCGCGTCGTTCCCCTCCGACCGAACAGAGGCGGAGCTCCGGCGAGGATTTGCCGGCAAGCGGGGGCGTCCCTTGGAGATATGAGGACATGGGTGTGCTCAGGGGGTCGAGACGAATCCGTGGGTACCCCCCATGGTCACCGATGTGAACGGAGTCGCCGACGACGAGCTTCGCGGCGAAGGAGGCGCTCGGGTGGATAGTGGGTTTGGGGCTACGGTGGTTTCCGACCAAAATCGAGCGTGGGGTTGCACTCACGAGAGGGAGGGAGAGCTCTTGGTGGACAGAATGGAGAGGGAGAGGCACTAGTGGCGATGGAATCGGCTGGAACTTGGCGGCGACCGAACCAGCCGGACTCGGGGAAGATGGCCTTCCCCTCCTCGACTGCTGGCCGCGGTAGGTATAGGGGGATCATATGAGGTTGCTCGAGGACTCGATTGAGCTCCGGGGCCCTTATATAGGCGGTGGAGGTCGGTTCCGAGGCGGCCGGCGATAAGGACGATGGCGAACTGTCTTTCCGTAGCAATAGCGACGTGGCGGCGACCCGCGCTAGGGGACGAAGCTGCGGCTGAGCTAGAGATGCTTAAGAGGGCAGCTGGCGAGCGCTGGCGGCTTGTCGGCACCGACAGAGGCAGGGATGCACTGCGGACGCCGGCGTCCCGCCAAGGCTCTGATGGCGGCACTGTTGGCTGCCAGGGCGGCTTGGCACGGTTTCTGTGGGAAGGGGAGTGCGTGGCGTGGCGCTACAGAGCGGGCCAAAAACCAGGGGCGTGACGTGTCGGCTCTGGCGCGGCTCGTGCAATACGCGCGCTCTGGGCGCGTCCAGTGCACGCACGGAAGGTGTTCGATACAATGTCGTGGCATGCTACAGGTCACAGGTGAGGTTGGCAAGCAACATGACTAGGTTAGAGATAGAGGGAAACTCAAGGGACAAGGTGGTTTGGTCAGGTGGTCAAGTTCATAATGGAGACAAAACTCATGCCAAAACAGTTCATGCCCTCCAGGTGTTTGACAAAATGCCACAGGCACTTAGGCTTTTCTTAGAGTGTCCAAATCTTCCAGATTGAAGTCTCTTTGGATGCACAAGAGGGTGGTGAGGTTTGTTTGTGAAAAGCACAAACTTGTTAGTGAAAGTTTTGCAGAACTTCAAATCTGGACAGGAGGTGAATGGCATTATTTCATGCACCAAAAATATGCCAATGGATGCATGCTCCTAGACTTAGGGGTTTAGCATGGAGGACTACAAGTAGGGAAAAGAGTCTAGGGCCAAAGAGCAAGCAAGAATATGGTTGCTGTACAAACCATCATGTTGGACCAGAATGGAGATGAGGTTGATTCACTCAAAAATTTCAAAGAACATCCCTGGATTTTTGCATATAATAGAATCATATGCTCCTACTGACATCCCATAATTTTGGTGGAAGCTAGGAAGGAATATTTAAAAGGTTTGTAGTGCAAAATTGTCCACTAGACCAGAGAAGAAAAACATGTGTAGCACTCAAAATATGTACTGAATGAAGTATATTATTGCACAAAAGTGATTTAGAGACATCACATGACATCTCCAAATTTTGTTTGGATTTTTAGATAAATCTATCAACTGGTTGTAGTACAAAAAGAGCTCCAAAACTTAAAACAAGTCATTTTAATGAATATAGCTCAGGGTGGAATAATTTAATAAATAAACCTACTGATTAGGAAATTGTTTTAATGAGATGGCATAGAAGTTCAATATGTTTGGAAGGATCCACTAGGGTAGATACTCACTAATATAAAAAGAAAGGTTCTGAAATCAACAGAAATATTCTTGCAGGCAAAAATTTTAAACTCTTGTCAAAATTTTAATAACTAAAACCTGGTTAAATTTTTGGGGTGTTACAATTTTGTCATTTTTTCCATGTTTGATGTGTGCATCCTATGAGCCTGAGCTCTACATGTGTTTTATACTATATCAGCCATCTTTACAGTGGTGCCATCCATGTATTTTTGGGAGTCTTTTAGTGAGTGCATCAAGCTTGTTAAGTAGGGTACTTGCTGTTACTGTTTTGCTAGTCTGGATCTGTTATTTCGTGATGCTATGTAAACCTGCTGCTACAAGTCAATCTATGCTTAATCTGGAGATGTTCACTAAGGATGTTTTGTCAAACATGTCATGATCCATCCATCCATGCCCCTGGTTGCATTTATAGCCTGCTGTAGATTGTTGTAATCTTGCTCTCAATTTGCTAAATAATGTTGCTGTCAGCCTGTTAACATTAAGTTCAGTTTTGCCATGTGCTTTGCTAGTGATACATGCACCATATGAACTTGCTATTTCCATTCTTAGCTTCATAAATATGTCTTATTACTTTTGGTCACCTTGTAATGCTATGTATTGCTCTGTGGTGAGTGGTACAAGCTCACCAACATGCCTACTTATCGTTGTTTCTGCCATGTATGAATTTGTCATATAACTTGTCATATGTTTACATGGGTGCCATCATATCTTCTTATCCTTTTGGCTCATGGTCAGTAGAGGACTTTTGTTCTATGCAATTAGTAGATTCATTACATGCCTTTGTTTTCCATGATAAGTTCCTGTAACGTGTTGTTTGATAGCTCTAAACATTGCAACCTGATGTTATTTCTGCAAAGTCTGAAACTGTTATTATTTGCAATCTTGCCATGTGTTTTGAGCATGTTCTAGTGATTTCTGGAGATAGCTCAGTGTTCATGCTTTGTCATGCTTTACCTTTACATCATGTCCATGCCTTTTTTTCTCATGTTGGGGTGCCGTAGCATGTTGTTTTGATGCTTGCAATATGCCTAGTTGCTGTTTTGGACAGCTTGTCCTTTAAACTGGTATAGAGTGCATGTGTTGAACCGTTGCTCCGTTTTGAGTGTGCTCTATATGAAACTTGCTTCATTTTGCATGTAGATTCATTTTATCATGTTGCATCCTTGTTTTGACGTATTTGCTTGATGTTTTTATGCATTTTGCATCAATGCCATGTTTAACTTGTTTTGCTCATATCTTCTAGGCCGTAGCTCCAAACTAAATGAACTTTATATGTAACTTGACTAGAATCTCATGTAGATTATATTGGTGCATCTTAACTTGCTATTTAACAACTTGAACATAAGGTTTAATCAGATATGGACCAATTTCGAAATTTGCATATGAGGACTTACCGGAATTGTCATATGTTGTTCCCGGCCTCATTCAAACTTGCCTTGATGTGTTGCTCTTGTTTGCATCATCTCTTGCCATGAGTAGCTTAATGTAGCCTTGTCATGCATCATACTTGGTTGAGCATCATGCCTTGTTCATGTGTGGTGTGTTTACCATGTTGTGTGCTTCTTCTCGATAGTTCCTGTTTCGTTGCGATCGTGAGGATTCGTTCGTCTATGCTTGATTCGGCTTCATCCGTTCGTCTTCTTCATGGACTCTTTCTTCTTCGTAGCGGGATTTCAGGCAAGATGACCGCTACCATGGATCTCACTACTATCATTTCTATGCTAGTTGCTTCATTCTATCGCTATGCTGCGCTACCTATCATTTGCTCTTCAAGGCTCCCAAATTGCCATGTCAGCCTCTAACCTTTTTCACCCTTCCTAGAAAACCGTTGTTTGGCTATGTTACTGCTTTTGCTCAGCACCTCTTATAGCATTGTTAGTTGCAGGTGAAGTTGAAGATTGCTCCATGGTGGACAGGATTATGTTGGGATATCACAATATCCCTTATTTAATTAATGCATCTATATACTTGGTAAAGGGTGCAAGACTCGGCCTTATGCCTGGTGTTTTGTTCCACTCTCGCCGCCCTAGTTTCTGTCATACCGGTGTTATGTTCCCGGATTTTGCGTTCCTTACGCGGTTGGGTGATTTATGGGACCCCCTTGACAGTTCACTTTGAATAAAACTCCTCCAGCAAGGACCAACCTTGGTTTTACCATTTGCCTCACCACCACCTATACCCTTCCCTTGGGTCGGCCAACCCAAGGGTCATCTTTATTTTAGCCCCCCCGGGCCAATGCTTGTCTAAGTGTTGGTCCGAACCAGAGCCACTTGCAGCGCCACCTCGAGGAAACTTGAGGGCTGGTTTTAGTTGTACGTAGTGTTCATCCAGTGTTGCCCTGAGAACGAGATATGTGCAGCTCCTATCGGGATTGTCGGCGCATCGGGCGGCTTTGCTGGTCTTGTTTTACCATTGTCGAAATGTCTTGTAAACCGGGATTCCGAGTCTGATCGGGTCTTCCTGGGAGAAGGTATATCCTTCGTTGATAGCGAGAGCTTATCATGGGCTAAGTTGGGACACCCCTATAGGGTTTAAACTTTTGAAAGCCGTGCCCGCGGTTATGTGGCAGATGGGAATTTGTTAATGTCCGGTTGTAGATAACTTGACACCAGATCCGAATTAAAATGCATCAACCGCGTGTGTAGCCGTGATGGTCTCTTTTCGGCGGATACTGGGAAGCGAACATGGTTTTGGGTTATGTTTGACATAAGTAGGAGTTCATGATCACTTTTTGATCATTGCTAGCTTCATGATCGTTCCGCTTGCTCTCTTCTCGCTCTTATTTGCGTATGTTAGCCACCATATATGCTTAGTCGCTGCTGCAACCTCACCACTTTACCCCTTCCCTTCCCTTTAAAATTTTCTAGTCTTGATACCCATGGTAACGGGATTGTTGATTCCTCGTGGCTCACAGATTACTACAACAACAGTTGCTGGTACAGGTTTTGCAATGATCATGACGCGAGAGCGATGTTTACTTGTTTTGCAGTTCTTCTTCTGCTTCTTCGATCAGGGGATAGGTTCCAAGTCGGCAGCCTGGGCTAGCAGGGTGGATGTCATTTGAGTTTCTGTTTGTGTTTCATCCGTAGTCGGATGATGCTCTAATGTATTGTGATGTTGTATTCGTGTGGCATTGTATGCCTTTTGTATGTATCCCCATCTATTATGTAATGTTGATGTAATGATATCCACCTTGCAAAAGCGTTTCAATATGCGGTTCTATCCTTGGTGGGACCTTCGAGTCTCTTTAGGATAGTATCACATATTGGGCGTGACAATCAACTTCATAATTTTTGTACATACTCCGTGCATGAACCGCTCCAGAACCAAACTTCTCATTACTCTAGGGAAAATCGTTATTTCTACCTATCGATTGCGCCATGGAGCAGAACCAAATTTTAGAAGTTACAAGTTCAAAAGGAAAATCCTGCCGTGTTCGCGTCGCATCCCCACATGGTTGGTCCAGCACGTCGCTCAAGGGGGAATGCGTGCGGTGTTGCATTTTCACTGACAAGTGGGACCGCAGTTGAGCAAACCGACTATCGGCAAACCCCCACCCCGCCCACCGCGCGATTGCTGAGAAAATAGGATGGAGAAGAGATGGTTGTAGCATGGACTCCAAGAAAATTGGTGTCGGATGGCACTCCTGTGGGTGGCGTGTGCCATACTGCTAGACGTGAATGCTGGTTATGGCCCATGCCACCCCACTATATCGAGCCAGGAGCTGGTTACGTAGAACAAATTTCCTGGAGTCTGTGTTCAGCCCTCCTCTATCTCTCTTCTCAGCCAGCCAGCGGGAGCGCGGAGCCCATCGTCTATTTTCTCATATGTAGTCCCACATGTCAATGAAAACGCAAGAGGACCCATTGAACCTGCACATCTTTCACCTCGACGTGCTGGTAATGAAAAACAAATCCAATAAAGATCTTTGGTGGCTGATTTTGGAGTTACTCAAGGGTAGTAAGATTCTATTTACAATTTCACCCTGACTTGCCATCAATGTGGAGCGGCGGGCTCAGCTGGCGCCGGGCGGGAAACACACGCGAGTGGGGGGAGGGGTTTTTGTTGGTCCAAGAAGGTGAGAAGCCAACTTGGGATTGGTCCGGACGGGGAAATATTGTGTGCTCCCATACTCTGCATATGACACTAGTCTATGTTACTACTCCCTCCTTTCCGGTTTATAGAGATGCTTAGAGTAACATAGTAATATGTTACAGTATAAGTTACTCCCCACTATGACCAGCCTTGGCCTCTGCCAGTGCTCCACCATGTATAGCTACTAAGCCTGCCACATAGGCATAAAATATGATGTTGCAAGTTAATTAAGAAGAGAGAGACTAGATTGGTGATCGCAGGAAGAAACGGTGGAAAGACAATCTTGAGTCTATAGCTAATTAAATGAAGCAAGCATAACAACAATAAACTAAGCACCTATGCATTGAAGACTTGAGTTACTAAGCCATTTAATGCACTTAGCGCCTCATCTAAGCACATCTAAGCACTTAGCACTTAGCACACCCTTGACCGTGGACCTTAACGGTGTACGTCACCTTGTGTCTCATAATTTTCCTCGTCATCATCTGAGTCCTCGAAGATCTCACCCACATCATCATTAGGCATGCACCGCCTTGATGGACAACATGCGTAGAAGGAGTAGAGGTGACTGGGGATGCACCATGTTGTGGGCACTCCGTACGTGCTCTTGTGCGTGCAGCGTGCGTGTTTTTCCATCGGTGCTAGCTCTAAGGCCGAGGCTGCGGTCGTCTTCGTCTGTGACTAGTCGTTGAGCAACGACAGCAAAGAGGTGCTGCAAGAGATGCGTAGGCATCATTGTGTGAGAGCTTTGCCATAGCACGATGAACCGGACGTCGCCGCAGATGGCGCACGCCTCCATGCAGTCGAGTGTGTGTGCATGCATGTGTTATCCATGTGCATTCTGCGACCGAGTGTGTGTGCATGCATGTGTTGTGTACTCCTACATGCGTTGTGTGCTCCATGATGTGCGCGTATGTGCATGAGTTGGATCGGATGGAGTTAGTGCGTTGGCGTGTGTACATGCGTGGCTGCATGCGTCCTGTACATGCATGGCTTGTTGTGTGGTTATCAATATAAACTATAAAACATCTTCAACTTAGCATCCTGATATATCATTTCTAGTGGTTAGCGAAGAGTTCATGTTCTTTTATTAGTTTATAGGTGGGCAGGCGGCAAAAAATAGGGGGAAATGCGCAAGGTTCCTTGCAGACGCTCCACCGCGAGGTTCCTTGCTCTTTCTCGGTCGTCGAGAATATATGTTCTTCAACTCTTTTCTTTTACGTGAGCTTTGTTCATCCTTTTGCCAGCACGCGAGACATCTAGCATTAAGGTGCACGTGTCATGCAAGAAAATGGAGATAATCAGATAAGCAGTGCATAAGTGAGTCATGCACTTCGATGGCACCAACTACGCAATATTTTTTCTTCTCGATGGCACGTGAATAGTGCACGTACTCAACAACGGAGCACATGATGGTATCCATGACATGGTCAGCCCTTTTTTGGAGAGAGTACGTACTAAATAACCTTCATGTGTCCCGTCAACTCGCAGGACAGCGAGAAGCTTGATTACGCCTTCTCCCTCGCCAATGCGTGCGCAGTGGATCGCAGCACGAGGAGAAACTTTTGCTTCAAGCAGTGGATGTGCAGCAGTTCATTTGGAGTCAGAATGCCAGAAGTACTACTGTAGAACTATCGACTTCCGGAAGAGGCGAAGATCCAAGTGCAAGGTCACCTACTAACCTTAGGCTAGGCGTAGTGGGAGTAACATAAGTAGGGGTACCTCCTTTTTTTATTCTAGAAACAACCACACGTGAATATCGAGGTGTTGGTTATGTAGAACAAATTTCCTGGAGTCCATGCTCAGCCCTCCTCTATCTCTCTTCTCAGCCAGCCAGCAAACGCATGGATCCCATAGTCTATTTGCTCATATGCGGTCCCACAGGTCAGTGAAAACGCAAAAGGACCCACTAAACCTGCACATATTTCACCTTGACGTGCTGGTGATGAAAAACAAATCCAATAAAGATCTTCGGTGGCCGCTTTTGGAGTTACTCAAGAGTAGTAAGATTCTATTTACAGTTTAACCCAAGATGCACATCACATGGCTTCAACAACCACTCTATTTTCTTGCATGACACGACCTGGATGCTGGTTGTCCCACGTGTCGGCAAAAGAAGGAAGAACCCCGACTAAATCTTTGGTTGTGCTCTCGGATTAGACTAGTTGTGCTAACTTAAAATGTTATTGTGTAGAATGGATGCAAGTTTTGGTATTGGGAAGAAGACTACATTGATATATTGATAGAGCGCAATTCAGTAGATGTTCAAGCACTTTTAGCTAGCATAGAGGCTAGAGATGAGACTGGTGCACTTGTTGATAGAATAGAGGCTAGACATGAGACTAGATGCGAGGAAGCAACATCTACTTCTTTACACTCAATGAAGAAAGAAGCACACAGGATAGAGCCTCCGCAGATCAATAATGAATGCATTGAGAAGGCACTGATCCAACTTACAGGAGAAGTTATTGAAGTTGGATATCTTCTAAAATGTATTCTTGTGGTTATTAATTTCTTTGGTCTTGCTTTTCTAGTCAAAATTTTGGTGATGTATTTCCATGTACCAAAAATCAATGATGAAAAAAAGATATGTGTTTGCAAAGAAAAATGTACGCGGCTGGGATGCGTCCGCACGTTGGGCGCACGGCCACCGCATCCGGACACAACCCCATTGCCCTACCCAAACAGATAGAATCTGGGCAAAACAGAGGTCCGTTTAGGGTCGTGCGTTGGAGTTGGCCTTACAAGTGGGACCGCAGTTGAGGGAATTGACTATCGGCAAACCCCCACCTCGCCCGCCGTGCGATGGCTGAGTTAGTGAAACGACGAGGTTGAAGAGATTGCTGTAGCATGGACTCCAAGAAATATGGTGTCAGATGGAAGTTGTGTTGGTGGCGTGTGCCATACTCCTGGACGTGAATGCTTGTTCTGGCCCATGCCACCCTACTACTCCTACTACTTATAGTAGTAGTATCGAGGATTCGTGGTGTTGGTTACGTACAACAAAAACATTAACATATGGCCCACCTCACACTGTGGACAAATTTCCCGGAGTCTGTGCTAGGTTAAAAAGTGTTATTTTTGAGGGTGCACTACTAGGGAAAAGCCTATACACAGAATCTTATCAGCAGCACGCTTTAAAATAAAGCGCTGCTGCTAATTAGCAGTAGCGAGATCAAGAATAACTCGCTGCTGAAATAAATATAGTAGTAGCGCGCACTCTCAAAGACGCGCTACTGCTATAATTCCCACGAGGCCGCCGCGAGGCTAGTTATAGCAGCAACGCGTTGTATCGATGGGCGCTACTGCTACGTAGCATAGTAGTAGGGCATTTCGCCAATAAGCGCTACTTCTAAGTTTACTACAAAATTTAATCCCACCTCGCTCCGTGAAGAGAGTTTCTACCACCTTAAATATACTACTTCTCAAACTTTGACAAGCACTTGGTCTTCATTGAACTCTATGTGTAGAATTTGTGGCTGCAATATGAGTCTTCACCTGTTCCTAAACCGGTGAGGACTCATATTGACAAATCAGATTGTACACAAAAAGATCGTTGATGATCAATGTTTTTTGATACATTGAACTAAGTCTATTTTTACATGCTGACACATAGCAGTAGTGCTTCTTTGTGAAAGGCGCTGCTGCTAGGTAGTTTAGCAGTAGCGTCTTTCTCTATAGCGCGCTACTGCTAAGCCATTCCATCTCCCACCCCCGCCCATCTCCTCTATCCTATCCACTCACAGTCACACACTCACTGGATCCCCTCCCAATCCCCCGCGCCGGTCCTCCCCCGTCGCCCCTCCTCCCTCTGCGCCGCCTTCACCTCCTCCTCCTTGCTGGACTCGGTACCGGCCTCCTCCTCCATCCTCCCTCTCCACTCGCCGCTGGCCGACCCCTCCTCGCTCCGCCTTCCTCCTCCGTCCTCCCTCCACTGGCCGCCGGTCGGCCCCTCCTCGCTCCGCGTTCCTCCTCCGTCCTACTCTCTTCTCCCTCCTCGAGTCGTCGCTCCTTCTCCCTCCTACCTGCTACATTTTGATTTAGTAGGCTAGTTCATATGCAACATTTTGATTTAGTTGATATGATTTAGTTGATTTAGTAGGCTTGTTGATTTAGTTGATTTAGAACATTTTGATTTAGTTGATTTAGTAGGCTAGTTGATTTAGTTGATTTAGAACATTTTGATTTAGTTGATTTAGTAGGCTAGTTGATTTAGTTGATTTAGAACATTTTGATTTAGTTGATTTAGTAGGCTAGTTGATTTAGTTGATTTGGAACATTTTGATTTAGTTGATTTAGTAGGCTAGTTGATTTAGTTGATTTAGAACATTTTGATTTAGTTGATTTAGTTGGCTAGTTCATTTAGTTGATTTAGAACATTTTGATTTAGTTGATTTAGTAGGATAGTTTGTTTAGTTGATTTAGAACATTTTGATTTAGTTGATTTAGTAGGCTAGTCCATTTAGTTGATTTAGAACATTTTGATTTAGTTGATTGTCCATCAAATTGCTTCTCGCGGAAAAACCAAAAATATCACATGCTACTGTTTTTCTTTCCTGTGAAGTGGATCGTTAATCCTTTGCTCATATTGCTTTAGGAAAAATGGCGCCACCACCACCACCACTATGTCGACTGTGCAAGTCAAGGTGCGCCAGCAGCCTTGCAACTAGCAAGCTGTTCGGCATCTACTTCCAGCCGAGTTTTTGTCATGCGGCGATAGGAAATTAGATGAAATGTAATAACTATTTTATTTTTATTGTTGGCATTACTGCATTGTGTCATTTTACTTATTTTACACATATCGTCCCATGCAATGTGAGGTTGAAATTCAGCAAGCTGACATGAGACACTGTGACATTTGAGGCTCCTGGGGGGTCGTACACTATGGAGGTCGAGAAAGGACACAATATGTCACAGGTTGGAGGAGATGGATGGGCCCGTTTCATCGCTCGCATGTGTCTTACTGGTGGTGAGTTGATCAGCTTCTCCTTCAGAGCAGAAAGACCCAAGCTGGCTGTCATTTATCTCAACCTGGTGGAAGATGATGAAGATGATGAAGATTGTGAAGATGATGAAGATAATGAGGACCCACTCGATGAAGATGATGAGGACCCACTTCATGAAGCCATCGTAGCTCAAAGAACAATGCTGAGTGAGGAGGAGGTGTCTAACCTGTGGGACATAATTCCGCCACGTGCTGACTTTGTCGGGGTGCCATTCGTGACACGCCTGACAAATACCATGGATGATCGACATGATATGGTATGTTATACATACAAATGCAAATTATCCGATGAAATACTTAGTGTACAGTCCAATGATATGGTATGTTGTGTGGAATCTAGTCGACCATATGTTTTAGTGCAGAGTTCGATCACATGCTTATTAGTGTAGAATCTAAGGAAACTATTAATAGTGTAGATAATCCATATGTACTTATTTGCGAGGCTAATTATTAATTGATATGATTTTCTTATTCAGAAATTGGCGAAGAGCATATCTGTGAGTTATGGTATCGAGCCTGATGAAGAAGGCTCAGCTGGACTACGCCTTACTGCAAGGGGCTCTGTCACAACCTGTACTTACCGCGTGGACATGGACGGTCGCACACACTTAAACTCGGTTGGGTGGAAGAAATTCCTCGATGGCAAGAATCTTCGTGTTGGACAGGCCATCCTAATTACTATCAGGAACACCAACCGCCCAGGCTTGAGGATGATGATTGTCTTTGATGTCATCTAGAACTACATATGTGTGTGTGTGGCTATATCATCTAGAACTACATATGTGTGTGTGGCTATATCATCTAGAACTACATATGATGATCGCCGTTGATATGACCTTGTACTGCTTGAGGATGCATGTTGACTATGAATGAAATTGTTATCTAGTACTCCCATCGTTCCAAATTACTCGTCGTGGTTTGAACTAAAACCACGACGACTAATTTTGAATGAAGGGAGTACTACCCAGTAATGGTTTATGAATTTGATATCTACTAGCAGTACCTAGTATCTAGTATCTGAAAGGGAAACTGAAAGGGAAAGGGATACGGGAAAATGATGAAAGATATAGCAGTAGCGAGGGACTGCGAAATTTCTACAACTAAGTAATAGTAGCACGTTCATAAAAAGCGCTGCTGATATCGTCAACAGTAGTAGCGCGGGTACGGACCGCGCTACTACTATAAGTTAGCTGTAGCGCCTTATTAGTAGTGCGGCCACCCACGCTGCTGCTAGCCCCAAAACCCGCGCTACTACTAGGGTTTTCCCTAGTAGTGGTGGGTGGCTGGTCTCAAGTTTAAAACATGTTGTATTACGTATACGTAAACATAGAGATAGTGCAGCAGTTCTGAAAGTTTGAACTCAAACATCAGAATGCAATTTCTACTAGACTCATCCGAGGACCTAGGATGATGGGATTCCCATCTACAGTAAAAACACCCGCCCGAGGCGTGAAGCATGTGAAGCTAGTACAAATAGTGTACTATTGTTGATTGGCCTCATTCGATAACCTGTTGCAATGCACGTAAAATTATGTACTATATGCTCCTTCTCGGTCGTCGGGAAGCTATGTTCTTCCACTCTTTCGTTTAAGACATGAGCTTTGTTCATCCTTTTGCCGACAGGCGGGACATCTATATGCCTCCATTTTAGAAAGCATACTATATGCCTCCATGACACACGAGACATCTTGAATCAAGGTGGCGTGTCATGCAAGAAAATGGAGATATGCAGTGCATAAGTGAGTCGTGCACTTTGATGGCACCTAGTACTATGCAATATTTTTTCTCCTCGATGGCACATGAATAGTGCACATACTCAATGACAGAGCACGGGATGGTAACCATGGGCATGGTCGGCCCTTTTTGAAGAGAGTGCTAATAAATAATTTTGATGTGTCCCATCAACTCGCAGAACAACAAGAAGCTTGATTACCTTCTCCCTCGCCAACGCGTGCGTGGTGGCTCGCAGCACGAGGAGAAACTTTTGCTTACAAGCGGTGGACGTGCAGCAGTTCATTTGGCGTCAGATTGCCAGAAGTACTACTGTAGTACCATCATTATTGTTCGATTTCCGGAAGAGGAGAAGATCCAAGCGCAAGGCCAGCTACTAACCTAGTACAGTACTACTATAGCCAAAGCTGGTCCACCTTTTTAGAGCATGGTTAATTAATATAGGCGTCTCTTGCAGCGGCACATCATTTAGAGCAAGTACTCTCTTCGTAGGAACAAAGTGAAACAAAAGTTGGAGTGGATGCTAGATTGTCAATTAAAACATGATTACATATCAAAAAAAATCCTATAGCATTCTAACCTATGAATCAAATGACCAATGTAGGAAAATTATAAGGGGGTCTCTCCAACAGTGTTCCTCGGCTCGCACCTAGCATCACGACGGTCGAACTTGGAGTCATTCATCTGGTACACATGGCATCTCAAATCTGGACAGAAGGTGACGCTACCTCTCACTTCGTCCGCCATTTGAAGCTGGACGCCGGTGGAGGACTAGCATACTCCAATATTAGGTTGGCTCTATGTGATGTGTCAACTTGATATACTAACCGGATGCTGGCTATACTACTATGGTACTCACACTCCAAGAAGTGACTCGAAAACCATTCATAAATTGAATGACATGCATTTGCAAATGTACCATTTGTAACATACAATAAGTCATCAACACACAATGACAACGAGGATACATGTTGGATTATAGATTATTTCCAACAAAACATTCTAGTAAATACTGAAGTTTTCATCACACAAAAAATAACAAGCAATAAAATGAACTTCAACTCAACCAATCCTCGGTGTTGGAAACGCTTGCTTTGAACCACAAGTGATTCTCTGGGAAGGGCCATTTATTGTCAATCTCGAGACCAAGACATGACCGATCATCCAGGCTGAAGCGGCCTACTATATCAGTACCAGGGTAGGGAACCACCGAAATGTCCGAGGTATAGATACAGTTGCTTCTCATAAATGGTAGTAACGTTGTGTCAACAGAACACTACTACAAAAAGGTCTATATATGGAATGGCCACTAATGGCGTATCTGTCATCTGGTGCGCCACTACTATATAGCAGTGGCGCACCATGTGCAGGTGCGCCATTAGTGTGGAAGACACTAATGGCACACCGTGCACACGGTGCGCCACTAGTAAAAAAAATTCTTCTTATTTTTCCAAAGATTCTAATGGCGCATCATGGCAAGGTGCACCATTACTAGTTTAAACTAGTAATGGCGCACTGTGCCATGGTGCGCCATTAGAATATATACTTTTTTTTTATTTTTTTGCAAAACTTCTAATGGCGCACCAGCAGCAGGTGCGCCATTAGTAACCAGGGTTACTAATGGCGCATTTGGAGGTGGTGCGCCATTAGTAACCTGGGACCAACAAGATATTTTGGATAGCCCACCTACCCACTCACTTTCCCCACTTCATTCTCTCCACCTCCTCCTTCAAGCTTGTCTCGGCTGCCTCCTCCTCGTCACCTCATTTGCACCATAGATTCATCCAAATTAAGTGGTTAAATTACCTTTTTTGATAGGTAAGTAAGGGGGAAGCTATCTTTATGTTGTTCTCCCTCTCCAACAACATGCACATGCACTTTTTGTGGCCTAGCTAGATCTATGTATGTTCGTGGTGTTGCATATGTTTGTGGTGTTGCATATATGTTTGTGTTTGCAGGTACCGGTATTTGAAATGCGATAGTTGCCAATATTTTGCCGGACTGTTGATTCATTTCTGTTTCGGCAAGAATTTTAGCACTATACATTCTTTTGGTCCTATTTTTAGGGAGAGTCATGTCAAAAAATTTCTTGGTTCTAAAATATAATTTTGCTCTACCCCGTAGGCGGCCATGGTCCGCACGATGACCGAAGGCATCGTGAATAGGTTTTTGAGCTCCGTGAAGGCCGAGATGCTTCAAAAGAACGAGATGGAGATAAGATGTCCCTGTTGAAGATGCAAGCTGAAGAGCCTTATTGCGGACCCAGATTCCGGGCAGGTGCAGGACCACCTGCTCTTGCGTGGTTTCATGGATAGCTATCAGTGGCAAGGTGATGAAGATGACTATGAAGTCGTCCATGGGGGCCGAGCGGCAAGAAATGAGCAAGACTCGGGCGGGCGAGAAGACGAAGAATCTCCAGGACATGATCACGACGGTGATGTTGTACACAGTCATCATGTAGAAGATGCAGGACATGATAATGAGGAAGATGCCGGAGCAGACGAAGGGCATGATCATGAAGACAAAGATGCCGGCGGAGCAGACGATGATGGACCATCGATGGGCTGGGTGCAGGACCCTCATGTTCAAGAGCTGCTTCTCAAGCGGACGAATAACGCAAGAGCTGCCGCCCGAGAGAAAGCCAAGCTGGATCAACTGGAGATAGACGCAGTTACTCCATTGTATGAAGGATGCAGGCCCGAGGATACCCGCCTGAAAGTAACGCTCATGGCTCTAGAGATGAAGGTAAAACACAAAATCACTGACGCATGCTTCGACGAGAACATGTCATTCTGGCGCGAACATCTTCCCAAGGGGAAGAAGTGCCCGACCAGTTTCGAGGAGGCGAAGAAAATCGTGTGTCCTCTGGATTTACCGCACGTGAAATACCATGTGTGCATGAACAATTGCATCATTTATCGGGATGAGCACGCGGAGTCTACCATATGTCCGGTGTGCGGCGTCACTCGATACAAGAAGAGGAGGAAAGCTCCTCGAAAAGTGGTGTGGTACTTTCCGATCACTCCTCGTCTACAACGGTATTTCACGGACCCTAAGGTAGCAAAGCTCCTGCGTTGGCACACGGATAGGGAGGAGAAGAAGCAAGAAGATGACGCAAATGATCCGGAGATAAATAAAAAGACAAGATGCTGAGTCACCCTAGGGATGGGAGCCAGTGGCAAGCGTTGAACTTCAAACACCCACAATTTGGGAAGGATCCAAGGAACATCGTGCTGGGCGCGAGCACCGATGGAGTCAATCCATTTGGCAGCCAGAGAAGCACATATAGCACCTGGCCCGTGTTTGTGTGGATGTACAACCTTCCCTCCTGGTTGTGCATGAAGAGGAAGTACATTCACATGAGTATGCTAATTGAAGGGCCGAAACAACCAGGGAACGACATCAATCTGTATCTGGGGCTGCTGAAAGAGGAGCTAGACATGCTGTGGAAAACGCCAGCCAATACGTGGGACGCCGCACAGAAAGAATATTTCCCTATGAGAGCCGCACTGCTCACGACGGTGCACGACTATCTCGGTTACGGATATCTCGCGGGGCAGGTGGTCCACGGATTTTTTGGATGCGTCAGGTGCATGGATGACACAACGTATCGCCAGATAGATAGAGATCCCGGGTCTTCGAAAACCGTGTTCATGGGACATCGAAGGTGGCTTCGCGACGATGACCCATGGAGGAAACGCAAGGATCTGTTCGATGGTGAAACCGAACCCCGAAGACGCCCGCGTATGAGGAGCGCCGAGGAAATAGACCAGTCGTTTAAAAATTGGAAAGATTGCCCACTGCCGGGAAAGAAGCAAAAGGCGCCAGAGCCGGGAAAGAAGCGAAAGGCGCCAGAGCCGCTGCTGAAGGTATGGAAAACGAGGTCTGTTTTCTGGGACTTGCCGTACTGGAAGATCCACTGTGTGCCTCACAGCCTTGATGTCATGCATATCACGAAGAATGTGTGCGAGAGTCGGCTTGGTACCCTGCTCAACATGCCAGAGAGGACCAAAGATGGGCCGAAAGCAAGGGCAGACTTGAAATCAATGGGCATTAGGGAGGAGCTTCACGCTAATGATCATGATGATGACGAGGCAAAGCAGGACACGGAAAGTCGTCATAAAGGCAAAAAGGCGAAGAACACCGGAAATGACTACCCTCCCGCGTGCTTCACTCTAAGTAAGGAGGAGATCGATCAGTTTTTCACCTGCCTCATAGGAGTAAAACTTCCTTACGGTTACGCGGGGAAGATCAGCAGATACCTAGACCCAGCGAAGCAGAAGTTCAGCGGGATGAAGTCTACCGACTGTCACGTGCTGATGACGCGGATACTTCCAGTTGCAATCCGTGGGATCATGGACGCGCACATCTGTGAAATGCTATTTGGCCTATGCAACTTTTTTGACGTCATCTCTTGGAAGTCGGTTGGCGTGAGGCAACTTAGAAGGCTACAGGAAGAGATCGTGGTGATACTATGCGAGCTTGAGATGTACTTCCCGCCCGCATTCTTCGATGTTATGGTGCATATGCTGCTGCATATCGTGGAGGATATCATCCAACTCGGGCCGACTTTCCTGCACAGCATGCTGCCGTTCAAAAGGATGAACGGTGTCATCAACGGATACGTTTGCAACATGTCACGTCCAGAAGGAAGCATAGCCAGGGGCTTTCTAACCGAAGAGTGCATCTCCTACTACATGAATTATCTAGGCATCAAGGACCCCGTTGGTCTGCCCGTCAACAAGCACCTCGGCAGGCTCGCTGGATGGGGTCACCATGAGGGTCGCTGCGAAATGCATGTCGACTTCGAGGGTCGACTCGCCGACTTTGTAAGAGCAAACCTAGTCGCACTACAACACATAGACGTGGTCGATCCTTGGGTGGTAGAGCACAAAACCTTTATTGAGAAGACATACAATGATTGAGGCCAATAGAGGACGGACGGATATATAATCAAAGAGCACAACTCATGTTTCACGCGTTGGTTCAATCAGAAGCTTCTGGCATACCCTTTACATGAGGTTTCTTCCGCGGAAGAACAACTCATATTCGCCTTGTCACAGGGCGCTGAGCACAACCTGATGACCTATGAGGCATATGATATCAACGGCTACACATTCTACACCGAGGACAAGGACATGAAGAGTGATGCTTATCAGAACTCCGGGGTAACGATGGAATCCTACACCGGTAGCGACAAGGACAGATACTACGGAAGGATCAAGGAGATCTGGGAGCTGAGCTATGCTGGAGAGAAGGTCCCGATGTTCCGTGTCAGATGGGCCAAGAGCGTCATAAAAGAAGACCGGTATTTCACCACCATGGTTATACCCGAAGCCAAATCCAAGACCACGGGCGCAAACGTCATCGCGAAAAATGAGCCATCGGTACTGGCTTCCCAAGTGGACCAATGATTCTTCATTACCGACCCGCCAAAGCCCAATCGTGTTGTCGTGAGGAGAGGCAAAAGGAAGATCATCAGAATGGATGGAGTCGCCAATGAGCAAGACTTCGACAAGTACGGCGACCCAAAGATGGAACATGATGACGACGATGAAGTATCAGCATACACCACAAGAAGAAGCAGGACCACCCTACCTAAAGGACGCCCGTTCAAGAGAAGAACTCCATTTATGAAAAATAAGGGCAAGAAGATTGTGAACAGATAGCTATCTAAGATCGATTGTATTTAAATTGTAGCCTTCATTTCTCGATTATATTTCATGGGAACTTTTTCAACTCATGAATGTTTTTCAATTTCATGGACACTCGATCTCGATCCCCCTCCATCTCGATCGCTATCCCACCTCGCCAGATCTGGTCCCCCTCGCCGCCGAGCACCCCCCGCACCATCTCCCCCGCTCCACCAGCCGCCGCCGCCGACCCCCGGCCCATACCCTCCCACACTCCACTGTCACCGACGACCTAGTGCACCCTCCCCCGCTCCACCGGCCGCCGCTGCCGACCCCCGGCCCGCA
>NC_057801.1:561313763-561314307 GCF_018294505.1 Triticum aestivum
ATATTTTCAAATAACAAATTTGAACATATTTTTTCAAAAAAATGTTACTGTTTTTATAAAAAAATATTACTGTTATGATTTAAACAAGTTTGAACATATTTAAACACAAATAAATATCAAACAACATTTTAAATGCATAAAAACAAAAATTGGGGAGCTTGGGAATCGAACCCAAGACCTCCTAGTGTGTGTGTTGCATGCTGACCAGTCAGGCTAGTGGGCGGGTTCTAATTTAGATAGGGTTAGGTGGAATATAACCTAACCAGTCGGGCTAGTAATCAAAACAAAATTCTAATGGTGCACCGAGGGGAGGTGCGCCATTAGAATCGTCGTACTTATGGCGCACTAGGGGTAGGTGCACCATTAGAACCCTCCCCCACTCCACCTATCCACCTCGCACTGTGGCCTCCCTCCCTCCCTCGCCAGATTCCCCAACCGTACGCTGCCGCCGCCTCCGTCCGCCGCAGCCGCCCACGCGCCCCGCCGCCTCCCTGTCCCCTTCCTCCCCCTCGAGCGCCGCTGCCCCCTCCGTCCGCCGCAGCCG